>NC_060143.1:585834815-586135094 GCF_021461385.2 Schistocerca piceifrons
CATATCGATTTTGCAGGCCTGTTTTTGGGGTTCATGTGGTTACTCATCGTTGATGCCTACCCCAAATACCCATATGTTGTCCGAATGGCATCCACTACCACACCATGGAGACTACACTCACGGCCCTGGTCCAGGTTCTTGCCATCGAGGGTCTGCCACACACATTGGTCTCCGATAAAGGTCCCCAATTCACCGCGTCCTCCTTCCATAACTTAGTTATGTACAAGGAAGCATACATTATTTTAAGCTACAGGCCATTAACAATGGTTAGTGTTGCTAATAAAATTATTTATTTACATGAGCAAATAAAGCATCAGTCCTTTATTGTTTAATGTTACATGAAATGTTTGAAGCTCAAAGGATTTATAATTACTAATGTGAAAAAAATTGTTGAGGTTCAGTTGTTTGTCAGTTACGGCTGTAACTTCACTGCAGTTTTATCACTGGCTTGGCACTAGCATACCTAAGCATCAGTTAACTAACTACTCACACATGTTTTAATTTTACTGCCCGATGTATAACTGATTGTACGGGAGACAAATATTAAATGCATAAATATTGTGTCCAGTCATTAAAGAAAAGCCACGAGACAAATCAAGTTGCTTCAAGCAGTTGAAAAAGCAGGCTTACAAATTTTCTTTGAGAAAACCAAATTTATAAAAACATTAAGGTAGCCCCAAACATAACAAAAACTAAATGTGAAAAAAAACCAGAGAACTAAAAAGTTCAAGTATCTAGGAGAAGTAACTGAACAACCTCACCAAGGATGTATATAACCAATATTCATCAATGGTGAATGTACACACTACTCTACAGTAATTCTTCTAGAAGCACTTCATCCAGCAGAATGTTTAACACTAAACAAAAAAGTGATGATGGAAGCACTGGAAATAACGGAATATAAAATACTATGGAAAATTCTGGGACTAGTTAAAGATAAAGAGCAAACACAATATGGAAGAGGAATAATAGTAAACCTATACATACATTGAAAAACTGCAGACATGATTAGGAAAAGAAGAATAAATTTCCAAAGGATGAATCCCAACAGGGTGAGAAACTGACTGTTCATTTACTTCAGTAAATTAAAAATGGATAACACATGGTGGAAGGAAGTTGTAAGGGACATGGACAAACTCCAAATGACACCACAAGATATTGAGGAACATCTGACACTCAGAAAAAAATTACAGGGCTTCATAGGTTTCCATGAAAAACCCAAGAAGACTGGAGCCACTAAGATGGAAGAAACATCAAGAAATTATGAAGGGAATGTGGAGGAAAAGAATGGAGGAACAGTTGAAATAATTGTATTCCATAGTGGATTATATATAAAAGAAGAAAAAGAAGAAGTAAAGGAAAGGCCATGTTGGCACAAAATATAATTTTGTAAAGAATAACTACCTATCATGAATAAACAGGTGTCATACATAACAGAAACTGAGAGTACTAACTTTGCCTGTGTGCATAAGTAGAACACCCTTTAAGTCCACTTCCTTGCTTGAAGACAGGCAACCATGAATGCTGTATGTGTAGCATACACTAATTAGTGATATGATATGAATTGTAGAATGTTAAAAAAATCTACTCATGAGGCGGAATCAGGAGAAAACACATGTAAAGATAAAAGAAATGTGCAAGTTTTCAGAGCCAGTGGCTTCTTCTGGCAGAAGGGTTGAAGGGGAAGGAACAGGGGTGAAGCAAAAGGACTGGCAAGGCTTAGGGCATGAGGACAGTTTGTAAAAGTTACACAGAACCCTGGATCACGTGAGATTTAACAGAAGGCATCAGAAGCAAAGAATGATAGTCAGAGAAATCAAAACCTGAGAGCCTAAAGGTGGAAGACAGGGCCACAACCAAGCCAGAGATTAGTGACAAAAGATCAAGCAAAAGTTAAGAAGATCAGAAAGCTAAGTGCATCATATGTGGTATAGGTGGGAGGAATAGAAAGGTCAGAAAATAATAGATAGAAGAAAATTAATGTAAGTTAAGACCAGATGGGTGGTGAGAACAAACGACATGTTGTAGCACAAGTTCCCATCTGCATAGTTCTGAGAACCTGGTGACTAGCGGAAGAATCCAGATGGCAAGTGAGGTGAAACAGGTACCGAGGTCATCACTGTCATGTTGCAAAGCATCCTCTGCAACAGGATATTGTGTGTTGCCAGTGTACACTCTCTGTCTATGCTCATTCATCCTAACTGATAATGTGGAAGGCCAATAACAGCTGGTACACAACACGTGTTGTTTCACAGATGACTCCCCCTTTCACTGTGTATACTTTGCCAGTTACAGTGATGGCTCAGGTGGTAGTAGAAGAGTTAATAGGGCAAATCTCACAGTGGGGATGGTCACAGGATAGGAGCCATAGGGTATGGAAATGAGAGCAGAGGGAGCATAGGTCTGAACAGGATATTGCACAGATCTTGGGGAAGGTAACAAAAAGCTATTCTAGGTGTCATGGGCAAACTGTCAGACAGAATGAACATCACCTCAGGGCATGATTTTAGAAAGTCATAGTTTTGACAAAGTAGCTGATTAATAGATTCAAGACCAAGTATGACTACCACCAAGCTAACAATTAGGATCAATGGGCATAGACAGAGAGGGGGATAGTGGAAAAACACATAACCTGTTGGAGAGCACACTCTACAACACAACAGTCATGGCCTCGATGCCTGTCTTACTACATATACTGCCTGTATTGTCCCTCCTAACACCAGTTTCTCAGAACACCGCAGGTGGGAACTTGCATTACAGTAGGTGTTTGGTTCTTATCACCCTACTAGCATAAAGTCATGTAGTCTCCAAAAATATATTCATTAACTATTTCTTTCCTCCACTTCCTTTTGTTTTTCTATACCTTTTATTTCTCAGTGAGCATCTTTCCTCACCCCCCTTAACTGTATACAATGTATAATGCAATTGGCCTAGTGCTGTTGTACATAGTTTTTTTTTTCACTAATCTCTCTCTCGCTTATTACCTTACCTTCCATCTTCAAGTTTTCAGGTTTTCTAATCTCATCTGGAGCAAACACCAGCAATCACCTTTCCTTCTCATCCCATCCAATAAGTCATCGCTGATATGGTATTTTGGGTGACTTCTCCATAATTCTCTCTATTTACTAAATCTCACTAGACCTCTTCCTTCATCTCTCTTACTTTTCCTTCAAACCTTCTGTTATAAAAGGAATGAGCCACTGACTCTGAAAGTTTGTGCATTTTCATATCTTTTATGAGCCTTTTCTCTTGCTGCTACTTGGTGACTAGATTTTTTATCTCTCCATATTAAGATTTTTGATCTCTTCATATTATATTAAGTATCACTGTTTGCTACAGTACTAGCGGAACTACAGTATGTGACATGAGAGCAAGGTAAAAATTCACTAACAGACAAAGAATACTCTTCCATCTCGACTGAAGAAAATTAAATGCCTGCTAATAACATATTCATTCTGATTTGGATTGTATAACGGGTGTTCAAAACGAAATGAGCCAGAGGCATAATCACAGAAACCAGTACCTGTATGTTAGAAGTATTGACCCTGGCTGTTGAGACACTTTTCCCACTGTGACACAAGTCAGTGAATGGCTGTCTCATAAAATACATGGGGCTGTGATGTTAACCAGTTCCGCAGGTACAGCCTGACATCATCATCTACAAGAGGGCAGGAAAGGTTATGCTGATGTTCTTTATTGGCCAAGATGGCCCCCTTCTGATTTACTTCCTGTGGCACAGAACAACAGTGAATGCCCAGCATTACTCACAAACCTTGACCACCCTTCACCAAGCTATCAAATCAAAATGACCAGGCAATCTCACCCGTGGGGTCATGCTGCTCCACGACAATGCAAAGTCTCATACGGCCAACACAGTCACAGCACTCTTGCAGAAATTCAAATGGGAGGTTCTCGGCCACCCTCCGTACAGTCCAGACTTCTCTCCGTGTGATTATGCCATTTTTGGTCCCCTTATAAAGGCTTTGAGGGGCAAACAATTCACCTAGGATGACGACGTCCAGCTGTATGTGCTGAACTGGTTAACATCACAGCCCTGGGAATTTTATGAGACAGCCATTCACTGCCTTGTGTTACAGTGGGACAAATGTTTCAACAGCCAGGGTCAATACTTCTAACATACAGGTACTGGTTTCTGTAATTATGCCTCTGGCTCGTTTATTTTTGAATGCCCCTTATATAACAAAAGGATCTATGTGCCAGGCCAAGGCTTGTGTTCAAATACAGATCAGTACTGACATTTTTTAAACTGCGTTTACGTGAATGATTAATTTACAACTACAATAGTGGTGGAGAATGTTTTTGGAATATTATCAGCACGTTTCCAAAATAAATTATGCTGCCGTGCACAAAATTGTCTAGGCATGCCATTTCAAGCATAATTGATAAAGATCTCCAATATGGATATTACAAATAATTGTTACACTACACAGATAGTGAAACTGGAAATTCCATGAAGGAGAGTAACTTAAGATGTGCACAGCTGCTCCATCCACAGACAGACCAATGGGCCCCAACTGTCCGCAGTATAATTCATCAGCCAAAGGCATCATATGGATGCAGTGTGGAGGTTAGGGATCAGGTGCCTCTACTACTCTGTCAAGCGGCTCCTAGACTTGCATCATGGAGCTGAGGGCACCCTGTTCTTGTTCTTGCATGAAGGTAAAATTCCTGGTAGTACCGGAAATCAAACCTGGACCTGGGGAGCCCCGCTGGCAGGCACAATTGCAGTTGTTGGTGTCTGCCGGTGTCCTGCGCTGTATCACACTTGCAACTTCAATCTTATCGCTTTTATACCTTCGTGCCTTTACTGCCACGATACTTCTACACCTTTTGCAAATTTATAGCCTCACCTGTGCATCACTATAGCATCTTTACATTTATCAGCTTTGTACTGAACTCACAATCGTGCAGTGGGGAATAGACCTGGAGTCTGAGAACCCAATGACAATAATGGATATACCTTAGTTCAGTGGGCACATCAGAGGTAGCCACATCAAGCAACAACTATTAGATCGGTTCAGTGCACTTTATCATTTTTCCATATGTGGTCCCAGAGCTAAGTGTTTCAAAGCAGAATCTCAAGAGTGTTTTGTAAAAGAGTAATTCAGTATACTTCTTTCTCTAAATGAATGATTCAGCTCCCACTCCCAAATCTCTCAGTATTCCCTGAGCCTCTCAGAATTCTCAGACGTTCCTGACTTTTTTAGTAAGCTACTTTTCTCTGAGAGTTCTTTAGTATTCAGGTTTTTCAACTCACAACAGTAATGCCCACTTTACTCTTTGCCGTCAAGCTCACATTCAGTACTGCTCAGTTCTGTCTCGAGTTTGTTTCTCCAGCAGTGTTAGATGTACATTAGCAGTGGTACACAGCAATACACACAGATTTAATGATAAAGAGTTACGAAAGCTGAAGATGCAGAAGTACTGTGATGTGGCTGCCACAACACCAGGAACAGTTCAGTGTAGTGTCACTGCACTGCTCTTCCATTGCATTCATTATATTCATGCCTGAGGTGCATACTGGTCAGCTCTTCATTAGTAAACCTATCCATATTGCTGTGGAGCACTGCTAACATACTACTAACACTGACAGAAAAAACAAACTTGAATCAGAACTGGGCAATAACAAATACAAACTTCATCATTAGGAGGAAATTTGGCATTACGGTTGTCGACAGCAAATATCATAGATGAACGGAAAAAATTCATTTTCATACAAGATGAACACCACATACCACTGACAACTGCAATGTTGTGCAGATGTTATCAATGTAATACAGACACAAAGATAAATGGGTGTAAGAAATCAAACATAATGTAATTACTCTGTAATGATCCATTGGAGGCCAAGGGCCTCTTACACCAAAATACTCAGGAAATACACAGTATCCTAGGATGAATGGTCAATATTCAGCGATATGAAAGAAACAATCATCCAAAGGGGAAACAAAGGGTTCTATAATGCGTACCTTAAGAGCTATGAGCATGTCTTCACCATTGGTACTGTAAAACACATCTCTTCTATTGAAGAAGAGCTCATAGTTTTGGTTCATACTACCTCCTGAGAAAATATGGAAAGAAAGGAGCTTGCAGTAGAAGACAGTTGTTTCACAGTATCAAATATGAAGAAGTACTCATAACTCTTGAACTATGCATTTTACAGCTCATGTTTACTAGACTTTTTCTTTGAATGATCGTTCCTGGATATTGAACATTCCTCTTGGGACTCGCTATATATTGGAACAACCTCCAAAATTTTGTCGGTAGAGTTTATTTTCATCCTCCTTAGACATAAAACAAACACAATTAAAGGGTAAAATCTGTAACTTGCTAAGCTGGATTAAATAAGACAGATGGTTGCAGTGTGAAAATGGCCAGACAGAAAAATACAGACTTTCATGGTAAAGTGAAGATGATACTCTACTATCATATATAACACACCTGCCTAGCACCTGTGCCACGAGATTGCAACCGTACACATCTATGTGGCACGGGGTATGTGCACCTTTGCTGCCAAGCCACAGTGTAGACTCTGCACCACCATATTCCGGGAATCCTAGGGTTCCCCAGTCCACCGTCTGTGAATTAATATGTTGCTTTTCTTCATGTGGATAACTAGATAAGTATTGTTCTCTTAATAACCCTAACCTGTAATATTTCTGGATATTCTTGAAACCATTCGTGCATGTACTTGTAGTCAAAGTACCACCATTTCTTACATTGTTTTGGAGCCTCCGTATCATTAAAGTTGGACATTTTGATAAATTCACGAAGAGTCAGTTTCTCCTGTTGACATTCATGCTCCCATTGCGGTAGCTGAAACAGATTTGCAAATCATGAATGACAGTAAAAACAAACAATTCTAGTAAAAGTGCGAAAAATTTGTTGTGACTAAATTATCGACATAATGTACAATAAGTAAAGGGCAAAATGGCATGCAGGCTGGCTCAGTATTAAAAAGGGAAAATTATAATGAAGGGCAAATGATTGATTGCAGTGAAGGGAAACATGGACAGACAAGAGATAGCAAATATAACACCAAGGGATGAGGTGGTTAGGTTTCCAGACATAAATTTGTGTATAAAAATGAAAATAAATGGTAATATTCAGGAAACACTGTAAATTTGTAAAATATTTGAAAAAAGCTGATTAACTGGTAAACCTTTGTATGTATATCTGTTTGGCATTGCTACCATCAAGTTCTTTAGTGTCTTATCTGGGCAAGTATGGAAACCAGGTTTGGCCTCACTAACATCCTTTACGTAAGACACGAATATCTCTGAGTTTTGTGTCAGATGTTTTGATAATATTCTCCTCGATCAGTAGTGGAAGGCTTCTTGTATTACACTCTTCACATGCAAACATGTTTCATTCAACATATCTCTATCTACAGCCCTATGATTTTTCACCTATTCTGCATTAACTGCTGTTTCTTTAGAAGTATTCTTACAGAAACTGTTTACAAGGTAGATCCATTCCATCATGATCTGTTCTACTAGATACACACGTATCAAGTACTTAGTAAGTTATACTTTGAAATTTGGACCCCAGTTCCTCTACATGCCCCTGCCCTGAGCCAAAAGTTTCAAGTTCCTCCCTGAGATAGACACTACTGCCTGTTTATCAAATTGGTCAAAAATTTAAATATTTTATTTTATTTTACTTGTTTCAGTGGCTCTCTGTATTTTAGTAATTGTTTTGAAAGAAATTAGTTTTGTGCACTAGCTGATTGTTACATCAATTTTATTTTTATTTAGTGTACTGAGACTTTTTGCCAGTGTGGTCATTATCAAGCAAATGTTTAACATGTTAAACACGTATGTTTTGGATTAAAGTATAATTTCTTGGGCAGTGTGAGTATTCTATGTGTGTCATTAGGTGGCCATCTTTACAACTAAAATATTGGTAATCATTTTTGTTAGAAATTCAACATGTTCACCAATATGAGATCTGAACATAACCAGCCACAAAGAAGTTAGGTCTATTTATTCCCAATAGTTAGCAGCACTAGAAATATCTAACCCACTAGAGTGAATTTTAAGTTACAATATGATAACATAAATATAATAAGGCAAAACAGTTTATATGGAAGACAGTTCTTTCTATCAGTACATATGGAATGACTTGTTACCAGCAAGCAGTGTATTCAAATATGCAACAGACAAGATAATAAGACTAATCCTTACTAAACTGAGGATTAGCACCTTCTTCAGCCAAGCCCTACAATTATTTCCTAACAGTAATCCAATCTACCACTATTAGTTATTCTGTAGTTTGAAAATTGTGTCAAAGTTTTATGTTTTTAATAACTAAGAATCAAATGTATGCATAATTAGTGAATCGCTGTTAGCTAACACAGTGCCTAAGTTATGTAACAAATAATTTAACAGGTGCTAACTACGTATAGAAGTAATCGTTATTACTTTTCCACACTAATTTTGAGTGGTGAAGAATCTCCGAAAGGAGTTTAGTACGAGCACAGTCAGTACTATCTATAATGTATAAGATGAAGAGAATATCTACATTTATGTTGTCGGAGGAAGGCAATGGCAAACCACCTCCACTAGGACCTTGCCTAGTAAGGCGGCGCGGTTCTCCCGCGTCGCTCCCCTACGCTCTGTAAAGAAGTATGGGACTCATCATCATCATCATCATCATGATTAACATGCAGTTAACCAATTCTATAATGTATAGCAGTACTATCTGGTCTATACTTTGCTGCTTCACTTCTCTTATGTCTCTTTCAGCTGTAGCAAACTCAGTATCATTATCAGCATAGTTTGATATTATGTGACACAAAAGTAAGCAAGTCACTTACATTAAACATCAAGAGTAAAGAACCAAACAAGAAACTTTATGGCACACTCTAAGCCATGTTCAGAACTGCCCATACTTTCAAGCAGTATTGTGTGTTTTCTACCACTCAAGTACAAGGCAGACAGACAAGAGTTCTGAGTTTTTAAAACCATGCTAGCACAGGTATTTTTAACAGAATTACATGCCTGACACAGTCAAATGCCTTGCTGAGATCAACAGGCATGCATTAACTGACAATTTCAGTTTTAATCAGGATAACAGAAATTTAGCAATATTTTCATCTGCTTTTACAGTTAAAAACCACATATAAAACCACATTGAAAGCCACTTAGAATGCTATTTGCAGAAAGATGTCAGCAGATTTGGAGCTGCACACAGCAATCTATTATTTGAATGGGTACACAAGAGTTTGGATGGTGATTATTAGCATACGAATTCAGTTTTTTTTTATATATATTAGTTGTTAATAATTGACAAATTGCTCACAATTTGAAAACAACAGTAACAGCCATAAAAATAATATTAGAGGGAGAAATGACTTACACAATCCTTCACACAGCCTTATTGTAGCACAGAAAGGAGTGAGGAATTCAGCAATAAAAATAAGGTACTAGTAAACAATGCAATACCAAGCTGACAGACTGGTGGCATTATTAACATTATGGAGACTGAAGCCCCAAGAAACAGAAATGAGTGATCTGCTTCTGCACTTCTATGGATTGAGTGATCAGTGGCTCAAAAAAAGGTAGTAGTAGCTCTTCAGTCCCAAAACACCTCTCCAGTGAGGTCACTGAGTGGAGTGAAGATTCTAGGACAGGATGCAGCAACAAAGTCCCACACAACTTGCTGAATTAGTCACTACGGGATAGGTCATTACAATAAGAACTGTCTCCTAAGGTGCAGAAAAATAAACCATTTGTGTGTGTGTTTACATAACTTAATGTAGTGCACAATATTTGTCAGTCACAAAAGAAACAAATAGAAACAGACAAAAGGTCACATCTTTAGGACTCTGCACTAATACAGAAAAAACCCTTCATCTTTTATTTCTGCTCTCTATTCAAAAAGACAGCTTGACAGGAGAGCTCAGAGAGAGTAAGTTGCAAGGAACTGCCTAAGGGGATGTTGTGAGCCAACACTCTGCAGCCTTACCACTCCTGACTCACAGGTACGTCACGGCTTGCCAGCCGCTCGCCTACCACGCAGCTGGGGTGCGCCGGCGAGCCGGCTCGCACCAGTCACTCTTGACTCGCCTACTGCTCCTGATTCTGCACAGAGCAGATTGAAAGTTGACTCACAAGTCAGCTCCTCACTCTTTGTGCCCTCAGCAGATTTTCGATTCAGCTTGCAGCACTACTGGCTCTAACACTGATTCAGCTCACAGTTCAACCCGATTCCTTCTTGACACTCTGTTATCCATATTCATTTCACTCGCTGTGCATGTTGTTCATTGTACATGTAATGGTATACACTAGTAATTTTACACATGTATTAGTGCATGTACAGATTAAAAAACTGGAACCGCCCGAGGACTGAACAGTAGAATAGGTGACCATGTTAGGTTGTCGATATCAGGATAGACCTCACCCCATGTGCATGGGTGAGCTTCAGCTCAATGGGTTGGGTGGGTGGGGGGTGGGTGGGGGGAGGGGGAGAGGGTGGCCTGCTCGGCATCTGAAGGCACAAATTCATTCGTTATTCAAAAATACACTCCTGGAAATTGAAATAAGAACACCGTGAATTCATTGCCCCAGGAAGGGGAAACTTTATTGACACATTCCTGGGGTCAGATACATCACATGATCACACTGACAGAACCACAGGCACATAGACACAGGCAACAGAGCATGCACAATGTCGGCACTAGTACAGTGTATATCCACCTTTCGCAGCAATGCAGGCTGCTATTCTCCCATGGAGACGATCGTAGAGATGCTGGATGTAGTCCTGTGGAACGGCTTGCCATGCCATTTCCACCTGGCGCCTCAGTTGGACCAGCGTTCGTGCTAAACGTGCAGACCGCGTGAGACGACGCTTCATCCAGTCCCAAACATGTTCAATGGGGGACAGATCCGGAGATCTTGCTGGCCAGGGTAGACTTACACCTTCTACAGCACGTTGGGTGGCACGGGATACATGCGGACGTGCATTGTCCTGTTGGAACAGCAAGTTCCCTTGCCGGTCTAGAAATGGTAGAACGATGGGTTCGATGACGGTTTGGATGTACCGTGCACTATTCAGTGTCCCCTCGACGATCACCAGTGGTGTACGGCCAGTGTAGGAGATCGCTCCCCACACCATGATGCCGGGTGTTGGCCCTGTGTGCCTCGGTCGTATGCAGTCCTGATTGTGGCGCTCACCTGCACAGCGCCAAACACGCATAAGACCATCATTGTCACCAAGGCAGAAGCGACTCTCATCGCTGAAGACGACACGTCTCCATTCGTCCCTCCATTCACGCCTGTCGCGACACCACTGGAGGCGGGCTGCACGATGTTGGGGCGTGAGCGGAAGACGGCCTAACGGTGTGCGGGACCGTAGCCCAGCTTCATGGAGACGGTTGCGAATGGTCCTCGCCGATACCCCAGGAGCAACAGTGTCCCTAATATGCCGGGAAGTGGCGGTGCGGTCCCCTACGGCACTGCGTAGGATCCTACGGTCTTGGCGTGCATCCGTGCGTTGCTGCGGTCCGGTCCCAGGTCGACGGGCACGTGCACCTTCCGCCGACCACTGGCGACAACATCGATGTACTGTGGAGACCTCACGCCCCACGTGTTGATCAATTCGGAGGTACGTCCACCCGGCCTCCCACATGCCCACTATACGCCCTCGCTCAAAGTCCGTCAACTGCACATACTGTTCACGTCCACGCTGTCGCGGCATGCTACCAGTGTTAAAGACTGCGATGGAGCTCCGTATGCCACGGCAAACTGGCTGACACTGACGGCGGCGGTGCACAAATTCTGCGCAGCTAGCGCCATTCGACGGCCAACACCGCGGTTCCTGGTGTGTCCGCTGTGCCGTGTGTGTGATCATTGCTTGTACAGCCCTCTCGCAGTGTCCGGAGCAAGTATGGTGGGTCTGACACAACGGTGTCAATGTGTTCTTTTTTCCATTTCCAAGAGTTTACAATGTTGTCTTCATTCACAGCTGCCAGCAGCAGTGGTAGGCAGAAGGGCACTAGCCATGCCAGAATGTGCTGACTCCTGTACATGCCACACTGTGAAGGTGAGTATTCAGTGCCCTGTGAAGTCATGACAAGTTAGCCATAGGTCAGTTGGTGTTATCCGCAGTGTGTCAGGTGCTAGCAGGTCGGGGCAGTGGTTTACCGGAGCACTCTCATTGATATCATCCACAACCCCCAGTAAGCACCCACTGGCTCTGCACAGAATGTGTGACATGCTGGGTCACACTGTGGCCTTCGACAGGAGAAAAGCCCGCAACATCAGAGTACGTCTACATGGACAGAAAGCAGGTGATGGCAATGGCATGAGTCTTCACAATGAGTCAGGAATGGTTCTCTGAGACCAACAAAATCTTATCAGGTCAAATGTCGAAGCCAAGCTGATAGTCTTCTTTAACTTTGAAGGATTAGTTCACCATGAATTTGTGCCACAGGAACAAACTATTAACCAGTGGTACTATTGGGACATGTTGCAATGTCTGCAAAAAAATGTGAGAAGGAAACGTCCTGAAATGAGGTGAAACAATTCGTGTCTCTTGCATCGCAATAATGCATCTGCACATTCATCCCTGTTTGTTCATGACTACTGGAGAAAATACGAAATCACTGTGCTGCCTCATCCTTTGTACTCTCCAGATCTGGGGCCTGCGAACTTTTTTTTTTATTTCCAAAGTTGAAAACCACATCAAAAGGATGAAGATTTGCAATGACTGACGAGATAAAAGAAAATTCGCCGACGGCACTTCATGCGATCTAGCAAGAAGCTTACCAAGACTGCTTCGGGAAGTGGGAACAGTGTTGGGTGCATTGTATCAGTTGTGGAGGAGAGTACTTCGAAGGAGACCATGAACAATAAGTAAAAGCTAAGCAAAGAAAAATTTTGCAAACAAAGTTCCGGAAGTTTCTGAACAGACCTCGTACACAGCATCTTTGACCGCAAGGATCTGCAGTTTATCAAAAAATTTCTTCAGTATTACACTTCAATAATTTGATGTGGTTTACATTCTGGTTACACGATATCCGAGTATGACTAAAGAGACTAATTAAAATTCAATCAATCTATATTCATTTCTACAGACCAGGTGCATAATGTCACATTTGGTGACATTAAAACTGAAGAGGACTCAACCAAGTTGGTTGGGGGTGGTTGTGGAAACTAACCTGCAACCGGTGATGGCTTTGGGAAGCTATGAGGAGTGCTGGATGCTGGGCCAGTGATAAATGGTATCATTTACGAAGCAGATGACAATGAGATAAACTGACCTGGTGGTGGCAGCCAGGCACACTTTCTCTTTGGAGTGGTGATCTACACCACATTCCAGCCAATATTCTACAATTAACTTACCCAGTGAGTTCAATTCATGCTGGCAGTGAAAGAAATATTCACTGCTGTGAAAAACTATACACAGATGTGTTGTCAGTGTGATTAAAAAGCTATTGTCAGAATTTCATATTATATTATAAATAATCTACACTATAATTATCTCTCACATCTGAAGAAAGTTTTGTTGAGGAGGAAACAACTTTGTGGATCTGAACAGCAATGCAAAAAATAGACAAGTCAAACTCAACCTAAGGATACACGTTAATAGTCTACATACGCAGATTGAGAAAACAAAAATAAACTGATTCAACATGTTAATAGTGTAAGTACCAAAGCTGCAAATATACATTCACAATCAGATACACATATTCACAAATCAAGGGAAGAAAAGGCTCTTACGAAACAGGATACAGTAATGTTAAGTGAACAGATAAGGAATTTAAAATTACAAATGAGAGCAAAAATGGACAAATACAAAGTTAGATTATTGATCAAAATGATTTAGTTCATAAAGAGTTTTTAGAGTCTATCACAGAAGTACACTGTGTGATCAAAAGTATCCGGCCACCTGGCTGAAAATGACTTACAAGTTCATGGCACCCTCCATCAGTAATACTGGAATTCAATATGCTGTTGGCCCAACCTCAGCCTTGGTGACAGCTTCCACTCTCAAAGGCAAACGTTCAATCAGGTGCTGGAAGGTTTCTTGCGTAATGGCAGCCCATTCTTCACTGAGTGCTGCACTGAGGAGAGGTATCGATGTCTGTCAGTGAGGGCTGGCATGAAGTCAGCATTCCAAAACACCCCAAAGGTGTTTTATAGGATTCAGGTCAGGACTCTGTGCAGGGCAGTCTGTTACAGGGATGTTATTATTGTGTAACCACTCCACCACAGGTCGTGCATTATGAAGAGGTGCTCAATCATGTTGAAAGATACAATTGCCATTCCCGAACTGCTCTTCAACAGTGGAAAGCAAGAAGGGGCTTAAAACATCAATGTAGGCTTGTGCTGTGATAGTGCCACGCAAAACAGGGGTGCAAGCAAAAACACGACCACATCAACACCTCCGAATTTTACTGTTGGCATTACACATGCTGGCAGATGATGATCACCACACATTCACCATACCAACACCCTCCCATCAGATCGCCACATTGTGTACTGTGATTCCTCACTCCATACAACATTATTCCCCCTGTTCAGTCACACAATGTTTACACTCCTTACACCACGCGAGGCTTCATTTGGCATTTACTGGCATGATGTGTGGCTTATGAGCAGCTGCTAGACCATGAAATCTAAGTTTCCTCACCTCCCACCTAGCTGTCATAGTAATTGCAGTGGATCCAGATTCAGTTTGGAATTTCTGTGTGATGGTCTGGATAGATGTTTGCCTATTACACATTATGGTCCTCTTCAACTGTCGGCGGTCTCTGTCAGTCAACGGACGAGGTCGGCTTGTACGCTTCTGTGCTGTATGTGTCCATTTACATTTCCACCCCACTATCACATGGGAAACAGTGGACCTAGGGATGTTAAAGAGTGTGGAAATCTCGTGTACAGGTGTATGACAGAAGTGACACCCGATCACCTGACCACGTTCGAAGTCTGTGAGTTCTGTGGAGTGCCCAATCAGCTCTCTCATGATGTGTAATGACTACTGAGGTCGCTGATATGGAGTACCTGGCAGTGGGTGGCAGCCACAATGCACCTACTATGAAAAACATATGTTTTTGGGGTGTCCAGATACTTTTGATCACATAGTGTATTGTCAGATGTTGGAGGTTAAGTCGCTAAAACTTTATATGAAATTTGGAGCCATATCTAATTGTATTACTGATGGGCACAAAGAATTAGAAAATTTAAAATCTAAATTACAAGAAAACTGCTAGGCATTAAGATTAGTGTCTTGAAGACCAATGTAAGCAACAAGTGTTCATGCTATGGGAAAAATCATGGGTTAGAAAAAGCTGCTCTGTTTGGATGTACAGAACATGCAGAGCTCCATTTGCAAGAGATATTTAAACAGATATCTGAGTTTTCTTCATAGAAGAGCCCACTTATTACAGATAGAAGTAGGGACAACGTGCAAAGTGGAAACAAAACTGGACTAGTGTTTTCCAAATGGTATGGGGGAGCCACAGGAACATGAAACAAAAATGGTCACACTGTTTCCACCACACCAGTGAGAATCAATCATATCACAACATGAATGGCAGGAAGGGTTTAGCTTAGCAAAAAATAGTCATATGGCAAGTAGTTTCTCAAGTTTTAAGCCTGAAGGGGAGCTACGCCCAATTGAAGAAGCTTTATCTTCTGCAAGGGATTGTGAAAGGAAGATCCAGTTTGTGATAGCGTGTTTCGACACAGAAGCTGCAGAATGGGGCGTCTTTACAAACAGGACTTCAAAAAGTGGGCAGATTTCTCACAGAAATTTATGGATAAATGTTGGTCTGAAGGCAACCTACAGAAGCTGACTCTAGAGTTACTAGATCCTGGGCCTCATACTAAAAGACGGGGAAGATTTGGGAAATATACTGAATGACATTCGATTCAAAGAAAGTTTGCAGACAAACCTGTTAGTGAAGTTACCTTACTAGGGTACATATTAGGAAAATGCCAGAATAAAAGTGATTGGGAGAGAAGTGTCAAAGGCTGTGCTACACTTAGATACCTAAGTAATTAGATATCTTGAATAAAACTAGGGATGATGATATGTTTAGAAACAACAAAAAAGAATATGGTAAGGCAAGTAAAAAAGAATAAAGGAGGAGTAACAGTAAGGCCAGTCAATATTGACAGGTTAAAAGACAGAATCCTGTCTCTTGGGCAGAAAGACATAATGGAAATAATTCGAAAACATGTAAGATCCAAAAGAAACCATTTTTCAAAATGAAGAACTATGGCCCAGACTAACGTGATATGTGTCAATAAGTTTTTGTTTATACCTTACAGGCCTGTATTGACTAGTAGTCTAGTATTTTTTAAGTTTTGTAGTCCCGTTACTAACTACAGAAGATACATCTTTGCGGACTAGTAGCTCAATGAGCTAAATAATTAATAGACAGATCAGTGATGGAAGTAAGGAGATGTAGTGTAATATTACCATCAAAATATTGTCAAGATTAATATATTATGAGATGAGCTGGGGTTAATGATTATCAGCTGTTTATGAAGAACAGGATAGCAGAAGATTGTAATTATTAGACTAATTACGAATAATACTGGGTATAATCTTTTGTTTGAAACTAAGGTAACAGATAAGAAGCAATTGTTTTTACAGATGTTATATTACCAACCAATTATTGCACATTCCTACAGGGAGAGAGAGAATACTTATTAAAAACAGGTATTATAAAGCAATAAACAAGACAACTATAAATGTGTTACATCTACAGGGAAAGTTTATGAAATGAAGCACTTACAATATTGATAGTATTTTTATTGAAAAGAGAATAACATCAAAGTGATTGAGTTTATTTTTCAGGTGATTGAGTTTATGTCATTAACATATATTGCACAACATCAAGCTCAAAATTGGCCATAAATTAAGAAAAATATTCGCTCCCTAGGAAATGCCAGATGTAAATCACCATCTTGTAAAAAGATCAGTAAATAATAGTAGGAGAACTATTAGGTACTGATCTTTTTACAAGATGGTGATTCACATCTGGCATTTCATGGGGGGCTAATGTTTTTCTTAATTTATGGCCGATTTTGAGCCTGATGTCCTGCAATATATGTTAATGACATAAACTCAATCACTTGAAAATGGCATAAAAGGCCGAAACCTGGGTCATAATTAAATAAACAATACAGTGAAATGGAGGTGTATTCATTTAAAAATTATTGTATGACTGTTGCTCACCAACATCACAAAACTGTTTACGTACAAATTTTTTTTGGGAACCATGGGAATCCAGGCTGAAATAGCCACATGGAGGTAGTGTGACCTGTCACTAAGCTGTGCAATAAAGCAAGTTCATGTTTCAGTATTAGTTGAGTACTTCTGTAGAGGGAGCTCTTAGGAGAAGGCACTTCGAACCTGGCGGTAAAAAACACACACACACACACACACACACACACACACACACACACACACACACACACACACAGAGAGAGAGAGAGAGAGAGAGAGAGAGAGAGAGAGAGAGAGAGATAAATGTGCAAATGTGCTTCACATATGTGTATGCTGTGTTGCATGGATATTATAGACTACACACACACACACACACACACACACACAGAGAGAGAGAGAGAGAGAGAGAGAGAGAGAGAGAGAGAGATAAATGTGCAAATGTGCTTCGCATATGTGTATGCTGTGTTGCATGGATATTATAAACTACAAACATTCAGAATGGAAAGTATTACAGGACACTCTGGTATATTCGAAGAGTTAGGCATATGTTTTTGACCCCATGCCTCTCCAGCCACATACTTGTACATAATTATTAACTATCATCAAATGGTGGAATCTGAATATCGTTGGGGTCATCTGCACCAATACTAAGCTTATTTGGGAATGACCTATGCTGAAATTAGGTGATAGTAAGAGAAAAATTTGTCATTATGTCTATTTGCAAGAAATATGAGTTCTGTTCAAAAAATTCCAGAACTTTGTCCACAAAATTTTTCTACACTTACCTTTTACTTATAGTGCATGGTCTTCTTTCAAATATTCTCCCCCACAATTGATATACTATTCTCAACGCCATTTTCACTTCTGGAAGCAGACTTGGTATGCCTCTTCCTGGATTGCATGAAATGCTGTCTGCGAATTTTCTTTTATCTCATCTATCACTGGAAATGATAGACTTAGGAAATAAAAAATCCACATAGACCAGGTCTGAGTATGGAGTTTGCACGCTCCAAAAGCTCTACACAGACTGTGACATGAAGGTCTTTCTGCTCTCGACTCATGAGCTGTGTGACAAACTTGGTGGCAACTTGACACATTCAAATGTTACATTCATCTACACTCTCACACAGTCAGTCTTCGATTGGCATGCACAAATTTGTTGACATTCCTGACATGAGTGTTGTCAGTAGATGTCAAAGGGCACCATGACTGAGGGTCATCTTTAACTTCCGTCTGGCTATTTTTAAACCACATGAACCATTTGTAATATCGAGTACAGGTTAAGCACTCATCACCATAAGCTTCCTGGATCATTTGATGTGTCTCTGTAAAGCTTTTGTTGAGTTTCATGCAAAATTTAAGCAGATTTGTTGATCCTCTTACTCTGCCATCTTGAAATTTGCAAACTGTGCGACCATACATTTTACTCAATACAACACTGAACAATAACTAACAGACATATGACAATGAAACGTCCAGCAGTGACACAATAAACACAGACGTGTGCAGGAATGCCAACTGCATTTTGCTCCAACATGCCATTGGTGCGAAATTATGAATTTTCCATAATTTTTGAACAGAACTTGTATCTACTGGCTTTTTCATAACATGGTATCTCCCTTCCAATGTGAGTACTCATGGAATTGTATTAATTATTTATCCAGATTGTAAATTGAAGATATGAAATAAAAATGGCTCTAAGTGCTATAATAAGGAATGTTGAAGTTTATGTAAAATGAGGTCTTCATGATACATCCAATAAAGTAAAAGTCTCAGACTGCCACCATTGAAAATATAGAACCAAATCCAATCAATGAACGGCATGCAGCAGAATCATTAAAAGTCCAAAACTCAAAACCAGTGATGTTCTGGACTACATCTTTACTGATAGATATGATTTTAAAATTCGTTTGAAATCAGCAAAGTACACAAAATGTTATAATTTTTGGGTGAATTCTTCCTTTACACAAGGAAAAGGCTACAACAATTAGTCATAATTACATTTCTTCATAAAAATCATCTGACTTTTATTGGCTGGAAGGATACAGATGGCATGGATCGTGAAGCAGTCACTGAAATTGAGTGTGTTGCATTCAGCTGTGTGCTATGCCATTCTGCCCTAGGACATTGTTTGGTTGTGGAAAGCCATTCATTCATTGAGGTGGATAACTGATAGCTCAAAGATGTGATAATAGGTTTCTACATATTTTTGGATTATGGGTGTGTGACAGTTTCCTCTGTGTTAAACAGAAGTATGAGTCAAGGACCATTTTCACAATACTTCTAAAAATTTTCAAAATTTTCTTTCTGTTACTTACCAGGTTACAAAAATTTTTGCATTATTCTTCTTACAAATGTGTTCAACAAACAGTAGGTATATGAGCTTGATTTATCAACAAAATAATTGTTCTAACAAAAGCTTTGTCTATTACAACAATTCCAATGCTTGAAAAATTATTACCTCTGAAAGAACATCAGGATATAAAATTTTCTGATTCTATGTACACTTACCAGTAACTTCCTTGTCAGACAAATGTGATCAGTACAGTGTCTTATTAAAATAGTTTTGTATTTTAGTAAATACAAGATACACCAATAACATGGGGCTAAATGTACTAGAATATACCTTTCCCTTATGCTACAGTTTTGTTGTGAGCAGCAAAATTTAATTTCTGATTTTCAGGCTCAACCACACATGGAATGATTCCATATTAGATGTGTTATAATATCTACATCTACATTCTGTGCACCACTGTTTAGTACATGGCAAAGGGTACATCCCATTTTACTGGTCATCAGAGCTTCTTCCTGTTCCATTCATGTATAGAGCATGGGAAGAACTACTGTTTGAATACCTCCATGCATGCTGTAATTATTCTAATCTTCTCCTCATGATACCCATGTGAGTGATAGGTGGCAGGTTGTAGCACATTTCTTGAAACTCTATTAGTAGACTTTCTTGGGGTAGTTTATGTCTATCTTCAAGAGTCTACCACTTCAGTTTCTGCAGCTTGTCTCTGACACAATCCTACAGGTGAAAAGAACTTGTACTATCCATGCAATCCTTCTCTGTGCATGTTCAATATCCCTCGTTAGTCCTATTTGGTACGGGTCACACACACTTGGGCGATATTCTAGAATAAGTCACATGAGTGATTTGTAAGCAATCTACTTTGTAGACTGATTGTACTTCCCCTTTAGTTCACCAATAAACTGAAGTATACTATCTGCTTTATCCACGACTGAAGCTATGCCATCATTCAATTTTGTATCCCTAAAAAGTGTTATGCCCAGGTATTTGTGTGACTTTGCTGATTCCAAATGTTACTCATTGGTATTATAGTCACAGGATGCTATGTTTCTTTCATTTTGTGGAGTGCACAGTTTTACATTTTTGAAAATTTAAAGCCATTTGTCAATCTTTCTGCCACTTTGACATGTTTTCAAGACCTGGCTGAATATTTATGCTCCTCCTTTCAGACAGTACTTCATTATACAGGGGGATTATAATAAAACTTTTAAATCCCTGTAGAAGTAACACAACTGGTCAGAATGAAATCAAATTGTAATGGAATGTTATTGGAGAAGGGGGAAAACACATGGCAGAAAAAAAGGCTACAAAATGTAGCAATAGATGGCTCTGTAAGCATCATAATTTAATAGTGGTCGACTACAAATGGCAAATGAATCATACAACAATGCCTAAGGTGTATGTTTGAGGTTAAACTGTACTACTCAGTGTGCATGGGTATACAGGTGTGATACTGTTAGATATGTAAGCCCATCCACCATGGCAAGGTCATATCACATTGGGTGGGAAAAATTGGTTTTTAAATGTCCTGAGGCCAAAAACCGCATAAGAAGCATCAATCACATCGTTTTTTAATTTTCCTGAGGACAAAAAACGCATAAAAAGCATCAATCAATATCAAATTGGATTATTAATTTCCATGTGACTGGCACAAAACATGTTCAATATGCTGTCCACCATTTTATGAAACAAGTTGAAATTAAGAAACAGCATGTTCCACGACTGATCAAAGTGTTTCCAGAGTCACGTACAGAATATGCTGCGCAATGCATGCCTTCAATGCAGCTAAGTTTGCAATTGGAACACTGAATACAACGTATTTCAGACAGCCCCACAGCTAGAAGTCAAATCGATTAAGATCAGGTGATCGGGACTGCTAAGCTGTAGGGAAATGGTGGCTGATAATTCTATCATTTCCGAATTGGCACTTCAGCAGATGCTTAACTGGATTTGCAATGTGCGGAGGTGCGCCATCTTGTATAAAAATGATCCAATACACAAATCCATGCTGTTGGAGAGCTGGAATGACGTGGTTGTGCAAAAGACACTCATAGCACTTACCAGTGATGGTACAGGTAACAAGTCTCGAAGCACCCTATGATAAATGATGCAGTGAACCCGCACCACACAGCGACCTTTTCAGGATGAAATGGTACTGGTTATTTGCATTTGGATTTTCCATTGTCACTATTCAACAATTCTGAGTATTGACATGTCCACTTCCATGTGCGCAAGAAATTCTAAAGGAAAGGGCTCTCTTGCTGGCAGGTCAACAGGAAGCAACTCGTGCACATGAATAGTTTTGAATGGATAGCAAAGAAGGAAGTTTGGTAAATTTTACGCATAGTGTTCATGGGTATGTCCAGTGTTCAGGAGATTCCCCGTGCACTACACGTTTGCACACCACCATTCGTCTCCTGTATTGCTGTGACCACTGCTTCCACTGACATCAAGTCTATTCGTTTCCTCCTCCCTCTACCAAGTCGCACACCAAAAGTACCCGTCTTTCCTAATCATTTTCTCCAGACCCATGGCAGTCATAGGACCAACGCCTTTTTTCAAACCCTTCAGTGTCTGGAACTTCTGTAGAGCGACGTTTGCACAGCCATCATTCTTGTAATACAGCTTTGCAAGCAGAGCATGATCCTGCATTGAGACAGTCATGGTGAATGTCGCAGACATGAGAGGAAAAGCCGTGTACATGGTGTGTTTATACTAACTTCAATGGGTCGTGCACATGACCGGTGTTTTCATTTATGGATTCTGACACATACAGCACCATCAACTGATCAATTTTCACACTATTTTTTCTTCTGCCTTACGTTTTCCCTTTCTAGGATAATATTCCATTGCAATCTGATGTTATTCTGCCCAGTGGTGTTATTTCTACAGCGTTTTGAAAGTTTAACTTTAATTATAATCACCCTGTATCGTTAGCAAAAAGTCTGAGGTAACTATTAATATTGTCCACAAGTCATTAATGTAAAGCATGAACAGGAAGGCCCCAACACACTTCCCTGGGGCACACCGAAAGTTACTTCTATATCTGACGATGAATCTCCATCCAAAATAATTTGCTGCACCCTTCCTACCAAGAAATCCTCAACCAGTCACAAACATCACTTGATACCCCCACAAACATCACTTGATACCCCACATGACTGTACTTTTGACAATAAGTGTAGGTGTTGCACTGAGTTACATGCTTTTTGAAAATCAAGAAATACAGCAGTTACCAGACTGCTGGATCCAAAGCTTGCAGTGTGAGTTGAGCTTCATGTGATTGATGTTCTCAGTATCCATGTTGGACGGCATGGAAGAAGTCATTCTGTTTGAGATACCTCATTATGTTTGAGCTCAGAACACGTTCTAAGATTATACAACAAATCAGTGTCAATGATACTAGATGGTAGTTTATCTAAATGATTAATGGAAAATCTCATATAAAGATGAGAAACAAATACTAACAAAGAGATAGAGGGGCTGGCCAGTACTTACCTCAGCTCAGTACAGCCGATAGAGGGAAGCCTTCTGATAACCATGCCTCCATCCTTGCTACCCTCCCTGTTTTCCTTTCCCTGTTGCTTCATAACCTGGGTTGTGAGTAACTGAATCCACTTTCCCTTCTTCCCTTTCTTACCCCTCTCTCCTCCCTGATGAAGGAACATTTGTTCCGAAAGCTAGGAACGTAAATTTTCGGATCTGTTTTTTGTGTATCTATCGGCTGTACTGAGCTGAGGTAAGTACTGGCCAGCCCCTCTATCTCTTTGTTAGTATTTGTTTCACATCTCTAGATGGTAATTTTGCAGATCACTTCTACTACCCTTCTTGTACATGGGTGTGACCTGTGCTTTCTTCCACCTACTGGGCACAGTTTTTTGTTCAAGGGATTTACAGTAGATTATAGTTATAAAAGGGGCTAACTCAGCTGAAAATTCAGTATGCAATCCAATAGGGATGCCAACAGGCCATGGGGCTTTGCTCAATTTTAAAACTTTCAGCTGTTTATCAACACCACCGACACTAATAATTATTTCACTCATATTTTCAGTTGCACATGGAGCAAATCTGAGCAATTCTTGTGGGTTTTCCTTTGTAAAGAAACATCTGGAAACAAAGTTAAGCATTTGAGCTTTTGCTTTGTTACCCTCAATTTCAGTTCCTATCTCATTCGCTAGGGACTGGACACTAACTTTGGTGCAACTAACAGTCTTTACATACTACTAAAATTTCTTTGGATTTTGTGAAAGCAATTTGACAATATTCTGCTATGGTAGTCATTGAACACTTCACGCTTTCCTCTCTTGACAGACAAATGCGTTTCATTTAGCACCTCTGTAGCTATAGTCTTACGCATTGTTTTAAACTTATTGTGCAATAGTCCCCATTTCTTTAGAAGTTTCTTTACAGAGCCTGTATACCATGGAGGGCCCCTTCCATTATGAGCTATTCTACTGGGTACATATCTATCCACTGGATGGTCATCTATTCTCTTAAACTTACGCCACAGTTTCTAAACATGCTCCTGCTCTGTGCAGAATGTTTCCTCATTGAGATATGACACTACTTTTTCTCTGTCTAGTTTGTTGAATTTATAAATTTTTGTGGTTCCTTCAGTTGCCCTTCATGTCTTGCTATTCATTGTTGCTATAACTGCCTTGTGTTCACTGATACCAGTTTCAATGTGGACTTCCTGAAAGAGGTCGGGTCTGATTGTTGTCATTAGATCTGATATGTGGGGTTCTGAACTATCTGTCCACGGTAGTTTTTAGAAGAGGCATTTAATATTGCTTCATAGGATGTCTTATCATGCCCATCACTGACGAAACTGCAGTTTTTCCAATCAATTGTTGGATGATTAAAGTCTTCACCAATGATTACTGTACTATTGGGAAACTTGCGTACAAGTGAGTTGTTTTCTCTTAAGTTTTCAGTTTCACTAGCGGATTGTCTGGTGCGTGATGGGATTCAATTATCATTTTATGTCCCCCCTTGATTACAAGTCTCATCCAAATAATCTCACAAACTACTTCAGTTTCTATCCCTCTGGATCTCAGCTTCTTGTCTACTGCGGCAAATTTGCCGTCTACATTTCCCATTAACCTATCCTTTCAATATGCACTTAAATTTTCCCTAAAAATCTCACTGCCATCAATTTCAGGATTCAAGCAGTTTTCGCTGTCTAGTATTATGTGAGTTTCACTGCTGTCCAGGAACACTTTGAACTCGGGCACTTCATTGTGAATGCTTCGGCAGTTAACCATTATGATTTTAATACCTATGGGTGCATTCCTTTGGATCTCCTCAAGTTCTCGGTTACCAACCAGATCGGATGGACAGTCACCTAACCTAAAAAGCCCTTGCATGCACCCCACACACGATCCACTACCTGGATAACAGCTTTTGATGTGTAGCGAATCCATGACCCATTTAGAGAGACCCCACAGATCTCAACGCTATGGCACAAGGCCATGAAGCAGCAGCCTAGCTTGTCACAGAACTTTTGAAGTCTCGGGTTCAGTCCTTCTGATCGACTCAAAACCAAGGGGGGCTACAATCAGTTCTAGGAATGATGCTGCTACTTTTGAGCTTCATTGAAGCTGTATGCAAGGCTCGTCGTCTTGACATTTTCTTCCAGTCACTGCAATGATCCAAGTATGATCTTGGACCCCAGATGTCAGGCATCAATCTGCAGTTAGTTGCACCTTTTTCACCTCAATGGCAGCCAGAGCAGCCTCCTCAGCAAGCTGAATGGGCCTCCAGGCATAAGTGTACCTGGTGTGCTTTCCGGTCCCTTGCTGCCATTTCCCTAAGAGGCACCATCTTTTGCCATACAGTTAAACTGCGACACTTAATAGGCCCCGACCCTTTTCCATTTGTCTCCTTTTGACACTGGACAAATCAGGTTTCCCCCAAACAGGTCAAGTCAATCCCACAGGTTCAGTTTCAGTTTAAGAATGCACTTCGAACTTCTTGTTATGGGGATCAGTATAACACCCAGTCCTCCCCGGTCACCGTCTGTCAATCACACAACTGGAAAAAAAATCCTCTTAATTTGATTGAGTTAATTTTTCTATTGCTGTGTTACTGTCACTTTCATTTAAAGGCAGCAATCACATGTTCAAATTGCACAATGTGCATAACCAAATTAGGTAGTGCACTTTTTTTTAGTCACGGATCTGGTTTGGTATGGTGAAAGGTCACACTCTGTATGGCCATCCTCAGTTAGACATACAGTGTTATTCCTGAAACACCTCAGAGAAATGCTGGAATGGTTAATTCAACAATGCCAAGCCCGACGAGCTGTCCTCATTCAACATATGGTTATATTCATGTGTCTGTCTACATATCTGACATCCGTTTTCCTTGTATTAAGTTTACACACCCTACATGATTGTAAAATAATCCTTGGATGGAGAATTTACTAATACTATAAAGTTGCAGGGGCTGTCAGTGTGATATGCGTTCTGAATGTTGTATTTGCAGATTTTCTGATTTGCAAGCAGGGTTATTCATGTTACCAGCATTAATGAAGTACTGAAATTTTCTTTGAGACACCAACATTACTTCAACTCAGTTTTGTAACATCATGTGCTGCTTTACACCTTTGTAGGTCAGTTGTAAACCACATATGTATAGGACTG
Source organism: Schistocerca piceifrons (assembly GCF_021461385.2). NCBI lineage: Eukaryota > Metazoa > Arthropoda > Insecta > Orthoptera > Acrididae > Schistocerca > Schistocerca piceifrons. Next base: position 585,860,976 of record NC_060143.1, read on the forward strand.
GGATTATGTTCTTATAGGCTACATTTTTTTATCGTAAGATGTAAGTGTGTCTCTTATGTAACAAACTTTTGGCTGCATGATGGTACATACATTAAAAAAATTTAAAAAAGAAAGTTACACCATCTTTCATCCTGTTTCCAAAAACCTGTTGTCCATGTTACTAAGATGTAATATCGCTAAGGAAGTCTTTATAGACCGGACTGCTACACTTGTTATGAAAACATTGTGATACCACCACCCTGAGAGTCTCTCTCTCTCTCTCTCTCTCTCTCTCTCTCTCTCTCTCTCTCTCTCTCTTCTCACTCTCACTCACACTCACACACACAAAACAACAACAACAACAAAAAACAAAAACAAGTTCAGTGACCCAATTTTTTGTATCCAATAAGTTTAATATTGAGTTCTAACATCCCTATCTCACTGTCAAGATTTTGTTTTCATTATCTGCATCCGTATCTTAGAGAGATTACCACTGGCTACAAAAGTTACTAAACTGCCAGTACAAAATGATACATTTGTCTATGACTGTGAACCAAATACAAGTACTGCAGAAATCGCACCCTATGGAAAAATTAGATGCTTTCAGAAATGAAGCTGTCTGTACCTTGCTAACTTACCAGGAGGAAAGGATATGGGAAGGGGCTTAGGATCCAGAAGCGCATTTAATTTTCACTCTAATCAAGTGCGACTTCAGTTCCATTATGGAGGGTGTACAACATGATGGTATAAAAATGTACTCTCTTTGCCTTCTTTAAAACGCTTTCACGAAACAACTGTATCTGTCACAACCAGATGGCGAATCAAATCCTGTACAATGAATCCTAGGTATGAAAGCAAGCAACTGATTACTAAGTCAACGTTGAGCTGCCTATTCTCACTTACAGAATACTTTTAGTAGATAGTGGCTAATACTCCTTCATACAGAATAACTATGTCCAAAACTCGTTCATGCAAATTGTTTACGTCTGAACGTGAAACACGCATTTATTTTAACTTTGTATTCTCTATGTATACGGCATTCGATACTCTGCTAAACGTGGAGCAGGGTTAAAAGTAATTATAGTCTTCATATTCACACGACCAACTGGCTAATTCTTAACTGATGAACCCGTATGATACCTAGGAATCTCAAACCAAAGATGGCATATGTAGAAAAAATTATTTCTGAAACAAACTTACTGGGGTTGCTTTGTTTAATCCAACCCTGAATGGCAGTTTCTTGTCGCCTAATTTACTCGCCCACTGTTCCATGTCCCAAGACAATATTTCCCAATTTGTGATCATATTATCGAATACAACAGGTTCTTGAACAACATTCAATAAACTGTGGCGTAATTCTGTTACCGACGTATCACCACAATCACTCATTTTCAGGTTTGAACTTAGGCACACTCGCGTCGCCTGCTTGTACTTGAATGCGAAAACAAATGACGCTATACATTCAATATGACCGCAGTTGAATTATTCGATCCATAACTTTGCAAAAAATCTTCTATGTTAACTTATTTAACTTCATGTTTTTCTGTTATCGAGAATGTATTTTCAGTTGCTTTAGACGTGATCGTTAGTGTTGACAGGAGAAAGTAGCGCATACTGCACGTATGAATAGATCTGAGACAAAATTCGCATCTCGGTGTAGTGATTAAGCCGCGTTTCCACTGTCTATGAAAATTTGCATATGCATCTACCCTCAAGTCCCGTAGGAGTGCAGTATTAAATTGCTTTTATTTACGAGTTTGTGGACACTACAGGACACCACGTATCGGAAGTGCAAAGCCTGCGTTAAGATTTGCAAACAGAGCTGTAGCGACCTATTGGTGACACAGATCGACAATTCGAGAAATCGATGCGAGTGCATGACTTGAGAGAACTGCATCTTTTTCCCTTTCTTTATTGATATTTCATCCCGTCACCCCTTTCCAGCGGGAATTTATGTACCACGAATTTAAAATTACTGTAGAAGATGATATTAATCGAAGATGTAAGTAAATAATACTGTCTTTGTGAATTATTTACAAACTGTAATAAAGATGTATCCAAGGTTCTCGGGTGTCCAGCCGGATCCGTTCGTCGAAGTTCCACGATATTTCGGCGGATAACCGTTTCGCCATCATCATGCTGATGGAATGATCTGGAGACCTGGAGACCGTGTTCCGCAAGAATGGGTATGGCAACCGCCAAATCCAAAGGCCTTCCGACAACAGAAGTGCAGCAAGAACCGAGATGAAGAACAACCGAAGAAGAAAAGCAAGCTCTGGTCTTTCTGCCGTTTGCTGGCAACGTGTCGTCAAAAATAGGGAGACTGTTAAGGCGACACAAGATTGACACAGTCTTCCGGCCACCAGCAAAGATTCGTGACCTACTAGGAACGGCAAAAGATGACGTAGGGCTGAAGAAAGCGGGCGTATACAAAATCCCGTGCGGCTGTGGCAAATCCTATATCGGCCAAACAGTTCGCACGGTCGAGGACCGATGCAAAGAACACGAACGTCACACCTGCTTACGCCAACCCAGCCATTCGGCCCTAGCAGAACATTGCATTGAAACCGGACACACAGCGAAATTCGAAGAGTCAAAAATCCTGACTGCCACAAGTGCCTACTGGGACAGTATCTACGAGGAGGCCATAGAAATTCGAGTAACAGATAACCTCATCAACAGGGACACAAGGCCTGGAAACCGTTATTAAACACCATCAAAGAGCCACGGCGGACGGAGATGGACTGCGCCTACCACCGGGCGTGGCTGCAGCTTCCTCCACCTCTCTCACCACGCGGCGCCCCGCCCGCCGCCCGCGCCGGGGTACGACTCAGGACCCCGCGGACATAAATACCACGGACACAGCGCAGACAGATCATTCCATCAGCATGATGATGGCGAAACGGTTATCCGCCGAAATATCGTGGAACTTCGACGAACGGATCCGGCTGGACACCCGAGAACCTTGGATACAGCACATTCGCCGGGAAAGCCTGAGATCTCATTGTAATAAAGATATGGGCAGACAACACAGTAAAAAGACTTGAAAAAAATGAACATGGCAGAAGAGACACACACCATTAAAAATATAGCACTGTAAATGTCCACTAAAACTGGAAAAGGACCTGCCCTGGGATGGGTGATAGTTGATAAAAAGATGTTATGGAGGGAGATAGGAGAGTGGTGGTGATGAGGACTCATGGACTGGTAAGAGGTGAAGACACAATAGGGGTGGCTGGCATTGCAGTCGATAAATTTGCGAAGAGTGGGGTTGGGCACAGGGGAAAAGTCTGAGGTGTGGCATAGGAGAGGATGGGAACGGAGCATGATGGGAATATCACCACCTGGATTTCTTCTCACATCATGTGCAGCTGCTCATAGTATGTGCTCGGTAGCCAGAGACAATGGTGACTTGTGTGTGAGTTTCGTTTGCATGTATGTTGTCTAATTCGGAAGCAGGCCTTTTGGCAGAAAGGTTACTTGTTTAACAGTCTTTTAGTTGTGCCTATCTGCGACCCAGTATCTCCACTATATGGTGAATAGTAGTCTATCATTTTATAATATTGATATTATTCGATGCTGGATTTTCCACTGAAAGACCCAGAAATATATTTTATACCTTGTAGAATTAATGCTGACAGTTATTGTCACAGACACCCATGAGGATGTCGCCCTTAGAAGCATTAGCTGCAGTTATAAGTAATTTATTTAGAAAACTTGATATGTTTTATTATAAAGGACATTGAGTTATCTGAACAGTTATGTGGAAGACGTAATGCATGGATGAAATCCATTTGTATATTACAACATATTGTTTCACTCAGGTACACGAACTTTCGCGTTACATTCGGTGGCAATATCATTTGATCCTAACACATTTTCAAGGGGTGGTGTTGAAAGGGTGGCTTACATTTAAATAGGTTAGGCTTGATGAGTCTGTCTTTGGATATTCATAAAATAATGAAGTGCAAGAAAAGTCAATTGGGATGAGCAGCCACAATTGTCAACCAAAACTAAAATGTGTAACAGGGGTAAAAAAAATATCTGCAGATCACACACAGGAAAAAAACTGTCAGTAATTGGAATACAAATGCACCTTGCAGAATTTCCAAATGTAATTGTCATTTTTTTTTGTGCTCCACGCTACTCTATCCTGTACAAGCCTCGCCAGCTCTACATAACAACTGCAACCTACATCCATTTGAATCTGCTAACTCTGTTCAAGCCTTGATTTCTCTCTACAATTTTTACCCTTCCTCTCCAAAAGTTACTGATCTGTCCATATAATATTCAGCATTCTTTTGTAGCACTACGTTCCAAGAACTATTTTGTTACTCATTCCAAAGCTAACGACTTTTTAAGTTGGGCAACCATCTGTTTTGTCCATGAAATGTGTTTGAATTTGCGAATATGGACAACCATCAGTTGTATAATGGAATGACGACAATGAAAATTCACCCCAGACCGGACTGGAACCCAGATTTCTCACTTACCTTTAGTGGTTGCCTTACAGTTAGGTTATCTGATCTGAGCTCACAGCTGGACGCAAATGTCCGAACATCGATAAGTGGGAAATCCATGTTTGAGTCTAAATACATAATTAATTTTCATTGTCGTCATTCCATTATACTGGTGATGGTCGTCCATATTCGCAAATTCGAATACATTTAATGTATTTTATAATGGTTGCAGCCACCGCTGTGCCTGTTTCTTTGGAATTGCGTGCATGTCTGAAGAAACTTTGTAACATATTTCTCTACAACACAGGTGCTGCAATATCATACCTGTCTTAGCTGTGTAAATGAACACTGGCATAATAAGATTGAATAAGCAATTGGTAATGGTGGTAAGCCTAATCTGTAGCAGTGCCTGAGTTTAAAGTTAGGTTGAGAAGTGACAACAAATGCCTGCCAAGTGTTTTGGAGCATGTACATATCTCGTATTTAAACAATTAGACACAAACTTGTGGAGGGCCTCTGATATAGATTAGGACTGGGATATATGTGCAATACAATGTCTGTACCTTATACCAGACAGTACTGTTAAAGGATTCACACAGTTTTAGGAGAAAATGTTCTTATGTGGTGAAAAATGGTCTAAATATTGGATTTTAATTTTTGGAGACATCAGTGTCTACATAAGTCTAAAGTGTAAAGACACCCAAGCAATTTGATTTTCTTAATATGCTATGATTGAATGAGCAATATTGTATTAATAGTTCATGTAGACAATTTTCTTGTTTGGTAATGTTCAGAAAAATAAGTACAAAACTGGATTGTTCCATAAAGATCGCTAGAGCATGATAGTGGACCAGCTTCCTCACCCACACCTCCAGGATATCTAGGTTTTGGTGACAGACTGATCTGTAGTGTATCTCAAAGTCCATGTTTCATTGGAGAACAATATTTTAGTTGGAGCGCAAATGAGTTCCATTTTGTAACCTCTGCCTACAAAGGCTAAAATTAAAGACTCAAATGCCCGCAAAACACTGCAAAGAAATTTATATTACACTTCTGAATCATGAGAGCACGAAAATTACTGCTAAACTTAAGGATATCAAAATAGAGTCACATCCTTGAAAATTTTTATCCTAAGTATACATTTCCATTATCTATCAATGCACTCACATATACAATGCGATTAAAAGTAGCCGGACACCTGGCTGAAAATGACTTATAAGTTTGTGGAGCCCTCCATTGGTAATGCTTGAATTCAATGCCATGTTGATCCACCCTAATCCTTGACGACAGCTTCCACTCTCCCAGCATATGTTCAATCGGGTGCTGGAACGTTTCTTGTGCAATGTCAGCCCATTTTTCACGGAGTGCTGCACTGAGGAGAGATATCGATGTCAATTGGTGAGGCCTGGAACGAAGTCGGCATAAAAAAACATTCCAAGGGTGTTCCGTAGGTTTCAGATCAGGACTCTGTGCAAGGCAGTCCATAAAGGGATGTTATTGTCGTGTAACCACTTCACTACAGGTTTGCGTTATAAACAGGTGCACGATCGTGTTGGAAGATGCAGTCGCCATTCCTGAATTGCTCTTCAACAGGTGGAAGCAAGAAGGTGCTTAAAACATCAGTGTAGGCATGTGCTGTGATAGTGCCACGCAAAACAACAAGGGGTGCAAGCCCCCTCCATGAAAGCATGACCACACTGTAACATCATTACCTCCAAATTTTACTGTTGGCATTACACACGCAGGCAGACGATGATCACCAGGCATTCACCATACCAACACCCTGCCATCAGATCGCTACATTGTGTACCGTGATTCGTCACTCCACACAACGTTTTCCTACTGTTCAACCGTCCAATGTTTACACTCTTTACGCCACGCGAGGCACCGTTTGGCATTTACCAGCGTGATGTGTGGTTATGAGCAGCCGCTCGACTATGAAATCCAAGTTTTCTCACCTCCCACCTAGCTGTCATAGCACTTGCAGTGGATCCGGATGCAGTTTGGCATTTATGTGTGATGGCCTGGATAGATGTTTGCCTATTACACATTATGATCCTCTCCAACTGTCGGCGGTCTCTGTCTGTCAACAGACGAGGTCGGCCTGTACACTTTTGTCCTGATATGTGTCCCTGCACGTTTCCACTCCACTATTACAGTGGGAAGAGTGGTCCTAGGGATATTTCGGAGTGTGGAAATCTCGCATACTGACGTATGACACAAGTGACACCCAATCACCTGACCACGTTCAAAGTCCATGAGTTCTGTGGAGTGCCCCAATCAGGTCTCTCACGATGTCCAATGACTGCTGAGGTCACTGGTATGGAGTACCTGGCAGTGAGTGGCAGCAAAATGACCTAATATGAAAAACACATGGATTTGGGGGTGTCCGGATACTTTTGATCACATGGTGTTGTAAATATGAGAACGATTATGGTTCTGCTGAACTTCTCATGATTCATCTCGACTCAGAGTGAACTTTGAAAAACTATATGGAATATTTGTGTACCCAAGGTAGCATGTGTTACATATCTTTTAACTAAACTCAGATTCTGTAATATTGGTAATGCTTAATATTTTTTCTGCCTTTTTCTACAACCAGTTGAACTATGGAGTTCTGTTGTGGGGCAATTCCTCTTGATGTCCGCCTTTGTAGTGCAGTGGTAGCATTATTGTCTACCACGCAAGGGGGCCCAGGTTTGATTCCTGGCAAAGGACTGAGTGTTGTGTGTCCATCATCATTTTCATCAACACTGACATGCAAGTCGCCAAAGTGGCATCAACTGTAAAAACTTGCAATGTGGCTGCCAAACCCTGAAGGGGATATCCTGGCCAATAAATGACATATGATCATTTAATTTCATTTCTCCTGATAAATAAAAAATTCTTAATTGGTAGAAAAAAGGCAATCAGATTATTTGGGGACAAAATTAAAGCGTCTTGTAGGCCACATAAAAAACTTGAAAATACTAACATCTTTGTTGTCCTTCATTACAAACTGTTACATACAAACAGGGCAACAAACTGTGACAATCTGTTTATCAACACGATACACGTAAAAAAGCAGATTGACATCCCAGGTGCCAGACATTAAAAAAATTTTAAGCCAATCAATCAAGAGAATAATTTAGAATTTGCCTCCAAAATGAATACTAATATTGTTTCATTTATGTTGACATTTATTTATCTAATGTACTGTTTCACATATGTATTATATTGTGACAGTAATTTTTTAATTTATTCATCCAGGGATCATCTCACAATGAAATAGGATCTATCAGTATATTACAAAGAAAGTAAATAGCTCCAGTATACATGACGATAGTACTGGGTGGCCGGCCATGACCTTGCTGAAGGCACCATCCCAGAATTTACCTGAAATGGTTTAGCAAACTCAAATCAGTAATGCCAGATTGAGTGAATTTCATCCTTCCAAATACGATGTCAATGTTTTCGCTACAGTTCTCACGACTCCAGAGAGTACCGCACCACAATTGATAAGCCATGCTCGAAACACTGATAATGCAGCAGCTGTGTGGTTCGGTAGTATGAACTACACTGAGGTCCGCCAATGGCCGCAGCTGTCAACCTAAGGGTATCACGTGTGGATAGCGATTGGTTGATGCCTCATTAAATATTGGATCACTGAGCTACAGCAGATAGTTTTCTTCAGTGCTCCATGTCATGTGTAGTCTTCAGCTATCGCGAAGTCTACAAGCTGCAGTATTCGTCTCTTGTCTCCAAGACTTAGACTCCATAGGCACTGTCGGCCAGCTCTGGACTCTATGTAGGCATCACTCAGAGGCACATTGACAGGACTGTAATATTTTAGAGGACTTGTAATAATTTCAAATGTCTAATTGTGCTGGACATTTCACAAGTAGAAGCATCATTTAAGATGTGTATTTCTTCATGTTTAACAAATATCATTTTATTATTAATTCTTGGGAAGCTTTCTGATTGAAGATAACCTACGCTGTCCTCCACCATTCCCAACAGATGTCTTCACAATAGTACAGACCCATTTGGTTGATCCTCTATCGTACAATATTCTTTTTATAATGTATAACTTGCATCAAATATTTTATAATACAGGGTAAATCAAAAATAACTTTGGAGTGATACAGAAATTTATTGAGACAACTTAGAGAATCGATAGATGTGTCGTTTTGTAGCAAACAAACATCAAGTTTCACATGAAAGTGTCAAGTGTCACTTTGGCTCGATGTGACTACCATCTGTGATGCTCTAAACATTCCACTGGTAATCAAATTTCTTCCCACATTCGTTGCAGCACATCGGCATTAACTTGTGCAATTGCAGCATAGATTAGATTTTTCAGGTTGGCCAAATTGTTTGGTGGTTTGGTGGGGGAGGGCCATACACACGGTCTGTAATGAAACCCATAAGGAAGAAATCCAGTGGTGTCAGATCTGAGGAGTAAGGTGCCCATGTGACTGGCCCTTCAAGGCCAATCCACCAACCTGGGAAGCAATTATCGAGAAACCCTCAAATTTTCGAGAGAAAGTGAGGTAGCGCACCAGTGGTGACTTATGAGCAAACATTCTGAGTGTTCACAAATTTTTAGATCGAGATAAATGTGAGAGTGTGGAATAATAGCATCTCCTCTATAAGATTTATTCTTATCAACATATTTACATGACTACATCCACTGACAATAATAATAATAATAATAATAAGCTGATCAGATCCGTGTAATAATCAAAAATAACAAGATACCCCAGTCAGAATTAGAAAACATCAAATAACAAATACAACAAATACTGGAACAAACTAATGTGCAATCAGAAGAAGAAGAAAATACAGTAATGGACTCAAACATCCCAGAGCAAACAAACAAAGAACTACATGCATCAACTAAACAATCAGAGGGAAACAAAATCTTAAGACAGCCACCAGAACAAGCACAAATAAAACACGAAGTGACACACATGTTAGATATAGAAGAAAAATTTCAACTGACATATATAGAATACAAAGACACAAATACAGACATTAGACCATTCTTGCATAGACCGCCAAATAACCCGCAAGTCAAAACAACAATAAAAGCTATCAACACAATCATACACAACAAAATAAATGAAAACACAACTATGGAAGAATTACAACTACTGGTTTATATAGGAGCACTCACTACACTAAATATACACACTAGGCAGAGATCAGAACCAACCAACATACAGAAGAAACCCACAAAACCAGCATGGCAATACAGGCTACAGATCAGAATAGAAAAACCGAGAAAAGACATCGGACAGCTAACACAATTTATAAGAAATGAAATGTCAAAAAAAAAAAAAAAAAACGAAAAAGGTTAGGTAAAATCTCACAACAAGAAGCGATAGAGTAATTAGATGAAAAGAAGCAGAAATTACAAGCATTAGCCAAACTACTTAGAAGATACAAAAAAAAGTGAAAATAGAAGGAAACAAAAGCAAACATTCAACACAAACCAAAAGAAATTTTACCAGACAATAGATAACACACACATTAAAATATACAATCCACCAAACATAACATACATGGAACACTTCTGGAGCAACATATGGTCAAACCCGGTACAACATAACAGGCATGCGCGGTGGATACAAGCAGAAACAGACACATACAGGATAATACCACAAATGTCTGAAGTGATAATTTTGCAACATGAAGTCACCCAAGCAATTAATTCCACTCACAATTGGAAAGCCCCTGGAAAAGATAAAATAGCAAATTTCTGGCTAAAGAAGTTCACCTCAACACATTCACATCTAACTAAATTATTTAACAGTTACATTGCAGACCCATACACAGTCCCTGATACACTTACACATGGAATAACTTACCTGAAACCTAAAGATCAAGCAGACACAGCAAACCCAGCTAAATATCGCCCCATAACATGCCTACCAACAATATACAAAATATTAACTATAGTCATTACACAGAAATTAATTACACATACAACATAGAATAAAATTATAAATGAAGAACAAAAAGCCTGTCACAAAGGAGCACGAGGATGTAAAGAGCAACTGATAATAGATGCAGAGGTGACATACCAAGCTAAAACTAAACAAAGGTCGCTACACTACACATACATTGATTACCAAAAAGATATACAAAGTAGATCCTAAATTGATACACATCCTAAACATAGTAATGAAAAACTGGAAAACCACACTTAATATCCAAACAAATTCAAATAATATCACATCACAGCCAATACAGATTAAGTGTGGAATATACCAAGGAGACTCATTAAGTCCTTTCTGGTTCTGCCTAGCTCTGAACCCACTATCCAACATGCTAAATAATACAAATTATGGATGCAATATTACTGGAACATACCCAGACAAATTCACACAATTGCTATACATGGACGACCTAAAACTACTGGCAGCAACAAATCAACAACTCAACCAATTACTAAAGATAACAGAAGTATTCAGCAATAATATAAATATGGCTTTTGGAACAGACAAATGTAAGAAAAATAGCATAGTCAAGGGAAAACACACTAAACAAGAAGATTACATATTGGATAACCACAGCGACTGCATAGAAGCGATGGAAAAAACAGATGCCTATAAATATCTAGGATACAGACAAAAAATAGGAATAGATAATACAAATATTAAAGAAGAACTAAAAGAAAAATATAGACAAAGACTAACAAAAATACTGAAAACAGAATTGACAGCAAGGAACAAGACAAAAGCTATAAATACCTATGCTATACCAATATTGACCTACTCATTTGGAGTAGTGAAATGGAGTAACAGAGACCTAGAAGCACTCAATACACTTACACGATCACAATGCCACAAATATAGAATACATCACATACATTCAGCAACAGAAAGATCACATTAAGCAGAAAGGAAGGAGGAAGGGGATTTATCGACATAAAAAACCTACATTATGGACAGGTAGACAATTTAATAAAATTCTTTCTAGAACGAGCAGAAACTAGCAAAATACACAAAGCAATCACTCATATAAATACATCGGCTACACCATTGCAATTTCATAACCACTTCTACAACCCTTTAGATCACATAACATCAACAGATACGAAGAAAGTAAATTGGAAGGGGAAGGCAGTACATGGCAAGCACTCGTATCATCTAACACAGCCACACATCGATCAAGAGGCATCCAACACATGGCTAAGAAAAGTCAATATATACAGTGAGATGGAAGGATTCATGATTGCAATACAGGATCAAACAATAAACACCAGATATTACAGCAAGCGTATTATTAAAGATCCCAATACCACAACAGATAAATGCAGACTTTGCAAACAACAAATAGAAACAGTAGATCACATCACAAGCGGATGTACAATACTAGCAAATACAGAATACCCCAGAAGACATGACAATGTAGCAAAAATAATACATCAACATCTGGCCTTACAACATAAACTTATAAAACAACACGTTCCCACATACAAGTATGCACCACAAAATGTACTGGAGAATGATGAATACAAATTATACTGGAACAGAACCATTATAACAGATAAAACAACACCACATAACAAACTTGACACCATACTCACCAATAAAAAGAAGAAATTAACACAACTAATCGAAAATCCATACCCAATACAACAAATATACAAAAGAAAACAGGAGAAAAAATTGAAAAATACATCCAACTGGCTGAGGAAGTCAAGGACATGTGGCATCAGGATAAAGTTTACATTATACCAATTATACTATCAACTACAGGAGACATACCACACAATATCCAACTGTACATTAATGCAATACAGCTACATCCAAACTTATATATACAACTACAAAAATCCGTAATTATTGATACATGTTCAATTACCAGAAAGTTCCTAAATGCAATATAACATACACCGTATAGTTAAAAGGAAGTCATGCTTGATCAAGGTCCACGTCACTTTCCATTTTTGACCAGGCATAACGTCTGAGAAAAGAAAGAAATAATAATAATATGCATAACCTGTCTGAAAAAAGACAGAATTGTTTTGGGGTAATTTTGTTATTTTGTATGTAATTAAGATACACTTTAGGGCAAGAATAAAATAATGTATAAGGTTTCATTACTTTCCATTTCGCATATTTGTGTAAGTGGGAGTTTTTGTATGTTTTTATTTTTTCAGAGAAATGTACAAGATCTCTAACATATGTATTAGTTAATGATTTTACTTGGAAGGCTGAAAATCAAGACATTCTTACATTGCACCCACACAAAAACTTACGTTTATTATACACTTTTTGTTCACTTGCAGTCACACTTAGTTGATTTCGTCACTTTCTCAGTCAATGAATCTTTTGTGGCTATCTGCTCCTGGTAATTTTCTTTTCTGTTAGCATTTAAAATAGATTCAACACAGTTCATGTTGACACTAAACATGAAAGCGATTCCAGCACAGTAAGCAACCAACTCCAAACACAAACTTCCATTTGCGTAAATGATTAAATTCATGTAGTACTACACTATGTTCAAATGATTCAAATGGCTCTAAGCACTATGGGACTTAACATCTGAGGTCATCAGTCCCCTAGACTTAGAACTACTTAAACCTAAGTAACCTAAGGACATCACACACATCCATGCCTGAGGCAGGATTCGAACCTGCGACCATAGCAGCAGCATGGTTCCGGACCAAAGTGCCTAGAACCACTCGACCACAGCGGCCGGCCTACATTATGCGATCAAAAGTATTTGGACACCAGGCTGAAAATGACTTGCAAGTTCGTGGCTCCCTCCATCAGTAACGCTGGAATTCAGTATCGTGTAGGCCCACCCTTGCCCTTGGTGACAGCTTCCACTCTCGCAGCATACGTTCAATCAGATGCTGGAATGTTTCTTGTAGAATGGCAGCCCATTTTTCACGGAATACTGCACTGAGGAAAGGTATCGATGTCTGTCGGTGAGGCCTGGCGCGAAGTCGGCGTTCCAAAAAGTCCCTGTAATGGACTGGCCTGCACAGATTCCTGACCTGAAACATACAGAACACCTTTGGGATCTTATAAACAGGTGCTCGATCGTGTTGAAAGATGCAGTCTCCATTCCCCAATTGCTCTTAAACAGTGGAAAGCAAGAAGGTACTTAAAACATCAATGTAGGCCTGTGCTGTGATAGTGCCACTCAAAACAACAAGGGCTCCAAACCCCGTCCGTGAAAAACACGATCACATCATAAGACCACCACCTCCGAATTTTACTGTTGTCACTACACACGCTGGCAGAGGACGTTCACTGGGCATTCGGCATACCTACACCCTGCCATCGGATCGCCACATTGTGTACCGTGATTCGTCACTCCATACAACGTTTTTCCACAGTTCAATCGTCCAATGTTTACGCTCCTTACACCAAGCGAGGCGTCGTTTGTCAATTCTGGCGTGATGTGTGGCTTATGAGCAGTCACTCGGCCATGAAATCCAAGTTTTCTGACCTTCTGTCTAACTGTCACAGTATTTGCAGTGGATCCTGATGCAGTTTGGAATTCCTGTGTGATGGTCTGGACAGATGTCTTCCTGTTACACGTTACGAGCTTCTTCAACTGTTAGCGGTTCTGTCAGTCAACAGATGAGGTCGGCCTGTACGCTTTTCTGCTGTACGCTGCCCTTCACGTTCCCAATCCACTATGACATCGGAAACAGTGGATCTAGGGATGTTTAGGAGTGTGCAAATCTCGCATACAGGTGCATGACACAAGTGACACTCAATCACTTGACCGTGTTCGAAGTGCGTGAGTTCTGCAGAGCGCCCCATTATGCTCCCTCACGTTGTCTAATTACTACTGCGGTCGCTGATATGGGTTACCTGGTAGTAGGTGGCAGCACAATTCACCTAATATGAAAAACGTATGTTTTTGGGGGTGTCCGGATACTTTTGATCACATAGCGTATCTAGCAACATGATCACTTGACTAGAATAGAGATGAGGTGCTGAGAACCATAAGGGCCAAAAGCGCACTACCGTCGATTCCATATTTAATTGAATATCAAAGAAACCAGTGAGACAGCGTTTTGCTGATCTTTATATATAAAATGTGGGCTTACAGCACAGATAAACCTGACCCACCATAAGATCAACAGATGTCAGAAGTATGAATAAATGCTACAGCCTTACAATCAATGATGATTTGCCTTTTTTCTGTTAGCACAACTACAACATGTGTTGATGGTCGATCTGATTTTACTATGTAGTGAGTGAATTGGCATATCTAGGGAGTGTGCTACCGCACAGCAGGATTTACGCAAAGCGAATGGGCATAACAGTCTGCTGTAGTATGCTGTCACTTGGTGGCACTGATGTAAACTTGTAGCTGAGTGGTAAGTGTTAGCACTGGACACTGTGAACCGTGCACATTGTTTATCAAACCCGTGCATATTTGGCCCATTAGGCGATTACGTCACGCCAGTATGAAGTCTGCTCCTGGCCCTGATGCCAAGTTTCACGGAGTCTACAGGAGTAGAAATTAAGTATACCGCGTTATATTTACCGCCGTGTACATCAGATTACCGCATCTACATTGCGTTCAACAACATTCATAGAAAAATAACTAATAGCTCCGAAAGGTGTCAAAATTCAGGGTGTTCACACGCTCTTGCGCTATTATACAACAGCCACTGTCTTGCTAGTAGTAAACCATCACATCTCGGTCATATTCGTCGATCTGCGGAATTAAAAAGTTTTCAAGTATATCCATATATACAATTCCAGTGACTCCATACCAGTGAGAGCGGCCATTTTCACAGTGCACTACGCTGGCGCTCCTGCTGCCAGAATGGTGTACTAAGGTAGGCGCAGTAGGCACTGTGCAGGAAGTAACAAGTTTCCTGAGTTATGTGTATGACGCCAGAATGGAAGCAGCCGCGCCAAACACTACACTAGATCTCATTGTGTGTAATACGATGTGTACATCTTTGCTTCTGCTGCTCTTTCTGCAACATTTGAGGCATTAACGAAACAAATTGGTTACACATGTATCATTCAAAGTATTTCCCATCACTGGCCACTGTTTTCTCTCATATTTCGGGAATCCTGCGTTGAAAAACTTGTTCATCTTTTGAAGCGATCCACAAATCGATCCAATTTATGACTTCTTCATGAGATTGGAAGTGTTGGTCAGCTAGGTCATGCGCCATTGATCTAGATAGGTGATTGTGTGTAATACGATGTGTACATCTTTGCTTCTGCTGTTCTTTCTGCAACATTTGAGGCTTTAACGAAACAAATTGGTTACACATGTATCATTCAAAGTATTTCCCATCACTGGCCACTGCTTTCTCTCATCTTTCTGGAATCCTGCGTTGAAAAACTTGTTCATCTTTTGAAGCGATCCACAAATCGATCCAATTTATGACTTCTTCATGAGATTGGAAGTGTTGGTCAGCTAGGTCATGCGCCATTGATCTAGATAGGTGATTGTGTGTAATACGATGTGTACATCTTTGCTTCTGCTGTTCTTTCTGCAAAATTTGAGGCTTTAACGAAACAAATTGGTTACACATGTATCATTCAAAGTATTTCCCATCACTGGCCACTTTTTTCTCTCATCTTTCGGGTAGTGTACGACTACTGCGTTGAAAAACTTGTTCATCTTTTGAAGCAATCCACGAATCGATCCAATTTATGACTTCTTCATGAGATTGGAAGTGTTGGTCAGCTAGGTCATGTACCATTGATCTAAATAGGTGATTGTGTATAATACGATGTGTACATCTTTGCTTCTGCTGTTTTTTCTGTGACATTTGAGGCTTTAACGAAACAAATTGGTTACACATGTATCATTCAAAGTATTTCCCATCACTGGCCACTGCTTTCTCTCATCTTTCTGGAATCCTGCGTTGAAAAACTTGTTCATCTTTTGAAGCGATCGACGAATCGATCCAATTTATGACTTCTTCATGAGATTGGAAGTGTTGGTCAGCTAGGTCATGCGCCATTGATCTAAATAGGTGATTGCGTGTAATACGATATGTACATCTTTGCTTCTGCTGTTTTTCTGCAACATTTGAGGCGTTAACGAATCAGATTGGTTACACATGTATCATTCAAAGTATTTCCCATCACTGGCCACTGCTTTCTCTCATATTTCGGGAATCCTGCGTTGAAAAACTTGTTCATCTTTTGAAGCGATCCACAAATCGATCAAATTTATGACTTCTTCATGAGATTGGAAGTGTTGGTCAGCTAGGTCATGCGCCATTGATCTAGATAGGTGATTGTGTGTAATACGATGTGTACATCTTTGCTTCTGCTGTTTTTTCTGCAACATTTGAGGCTTTAACGAATCAAATTGGTTACACATGTATCATTCAAAGTATTTCCCATCACTGGCCACTTTTTTCTCTCATCTTTCGGGTAGTGTATGACTACTGCGTTGAAAAACTTGTTCATCTTTTGAAGCAATCCACGAATCGATCCAATTTATGACTTCTTCATGAGATTGGAAGTGTTGGTCAGCTAGGTCATGCGCCATTGATCTAGATAGGTGATTGTGTGTAATACGATGTGTACATCTTTGCTTCTGCTGTTTTTTCTGCAACATTTGAGGCTTTAACGAATCAAATTGGTTACACATGTATCATTCAAAGTATTTCCCATCACTGGCCACTTTTTTCTCTCATCTTTCGGGTAGTGTACGACTACTGCGTTGAAAAACTTGTTCATCTTTTGAAGCAATCCACGAATCGATCCAATTTATGACTTCTTCATGAGATTGGAAGTGTTGGTCAGCTAGGTCATGCACCATTGATCTAAATAGGTGATTGTGTATAATACGATGTGTACATCTTTGCTTCTGCTGTTTTTTCTGTGACATTTGAGGCTTTAACGAAACAAATTGGTTACACATGTATCATTCAAAGTATTTCCCATCACTGGCCACTGCTTTCTCTCATCTTTCTGGAATCCTGCGTTGAAAAACTTGTTCATCTTTTGAAGCGATCGACGAATCGATCCAATTTATGACTTCTTCATGAGATTGGAAGTGTTGGTCAGCTAGGTCATGCGCCATTGATCTAAATAGGTGATTGCGTGTAATACGATGTGTACATCTTTGCTTCTGCTGTTTTTCTGCAACATTTGAGGCGTTAACGAAAGAAATTGGTTACACATGTATCATTCAAAGTATTTCCCATCGCTGGCCACTGTTTTCCCTCATCTTTCGGGAATCCTGCTTTGAAAAACTTGTTCATCTTTTGAAGCGATTCACGAATCGGTCCAATTTATGACTTCTTCATGAGATTGGACGTGTTGGTCAGCTAGGTCATGCACCATTGATCTAAATAGGTGAGTGTGTATAATACGATGTGTACATCTTTGCTTCTGCTGTTTTTTCTGCAACATTTGAGGCTTTAACGAATCAAATTGGTTACACATGTATCATTCAAAGTATTTCCCATCACTGGCCACTTTTTTCTCTCATCTTTCGGGTAGTGTACGACTACTGCGTTGAAAAACTTGTTCATCTTTTGAAGCAATCCACGAATCGATCCAATTTATGACTTCTTCATGAGATTGGAAGTGTTGGTCAGCTAGGTCATGCGCCATTGATCTAAACAGGTGATAGAGGGCTCCCATTCGGGAGGACGACGGTTCAATCCCGTGTCCGGCCATCCTGATTTAGGTTTTCCGTGATTTCCCTAAATCACTCCAGGCAAATGCCGGAATGGTTCCTCTGAAAGGGCACAGCCGACTTCCTTCCCCATCCTTCCCTAATCCGATGAGACTGATGACCTCGCTGTTTGGTCTCTTCCCCCAAACAACCAAACCCAACCCCATAGTCAGAGGGAGCAATTTCTGGAGAATACAGCGGGTTTCAGCTCACACGGGACCCAAGTTACTTCTTTCTGAATCATGTCTATAGCCTTGAGACGTTCTGAAATGGCTTGCTGTGTCACTCCCACTAATCGTGACAATTCTTCTTGAGTTTGACGCGTGTCTTCATTCAGCAATGTCTCCAATTCTGCGACTTCGAAAACATTCTCTCTTCCACCACTATGCCTGTCTAAGACGTTAAAATCACCGTTCTTGAAGCGTTGAAACCACTCACGATACGTTCTTTCACTAATAGCATCCTTACCATACGTACCTGAGAGCATTTGATAAGATTCAGCCGCTGTTTTCTTCATATTGGAAAAAAAAAACAGTAATACCTCCTGCAAATGACGAGAATTAGGCTCGTAAACTGACATTTTCAATCAAGAACAACTTTGTGATGCAGACGCCAATCGACTAATGTTTGAGTGATGTTAGGCTGACTGAGGTCGAAGCTAACTGCCTGACGTCTGCGATCTGTTTCTTTCGACCTCTACTTACCGTTGTCGCCACTTAACGGCAAACGGCGGGAGCAAAGTTGTACACCTTGTAGTTTTTTCTGTATTTATTGGAGTGCTGTGGTTCAGTTCTTCCCTCGGTTGTACACAGTCAATAATGAAAGCATTAACGAATTCGGGAGTGTTACGGTATTCGCTACAATTTCATAAAGATTTCTTAAAAATTTCTTAAAAACCCGCCTCGATTGCGAGGAAAGCACCTAGTGTTAAGTGTTAACCCAGGTTTCGGCGTAGATAACTACACCGTCTTCAGAACATCAATAAAACCCACAAGTGCTTAAGAAGACCTTTGTCAATGATTAAAAGAACACCATAGCTATAAATTTATAAACGAAAAAGAAAAGAAAACACAAACAGTACATATGTGCAAAGTCAAAACCACTACTTAACTTAATGGTGTACGCTCCACCTCACGCCGTCCTATGTTCGATGGGCCATAAACTGCAGCTACAAACGGTCGCTCACTTACAAGCCTGACCCGCTAACTATGCACATGCACAAGGCAAGGGAAGTTACTTGAATGCGCATGCGCATACGAATATGAATATGAGAAAGTTTATACATGGGTCGCGGCTAAATAGCCCATATATTCCCAACCGTGGATCAACGTATATCAAAAAATGAAATGGATAGAACAAGAGACGAGCTAAATCGGAGATGAAACCTAAAAATAACCGCAAACGGTTGCTTATGCTAGTAAATAATCTAAAGACGTCGTGGTAATAAAGATACAGGGATAAAACGTGAGGTGTTCAACGGGCTAAAATCAACTTCATCGTAAAAGGAAAATGAGGATAAAAAGAAAGATGAACAGCTTGACCAACTGTGTTTGCCAATCAGCGCGTGCATGTGATAATCCCCAGATCATCAGAGTTACAAGTATGAAGAACAAAGTAAAGGCGCGAAACCTTCAAAAAAATTTCTATTTCTTAGTAGGAGTTGGTCATTGAGGATATTGTCTTTAACATGTTGCAGATACTCAAAGATCTGTATTTCTTCCAAAACATCCAGTTTTAAGCCCTTAACCTCAGCATGAAGTAACGCGATATTAAGTGGAGGGCTTGGTGCATGAGCCGTTTGCACAAGGTGTTCCGCATAAGTAGAGCCCTAAGTACCGTCACCGCTTGTAGTAGGAATATGCTCTTTATACCTGAGACCCAGAGCTCTCCCCGTTTGCCCGATGTAAAATTTTGGACAATCCCCGCATGTAATTTTATATACTCCTGATTGGGAAAATTTATCGCTCTTACTCTGCAAGGCTAACTACTCTGCAGGCTAACTAGTGGCAGTGGTGCGATTTTCAATGTGTCACGTGCAACAGAAGACAGAAGCAAACGGTATTAGGAAACGAGAACTACACAAGAAATCTCTCGATACTCTGGAAAAGCTGTCACCAAATTAGAAACACATTTTGTTGACAATCTTTCTTCTGGTACAGATAAAGTTACTTGGATGAATGCTATAGCGGGACAAGAAAGAAGGAATGCTGCTCTTACTAGCAAGTACGTGCAACTTCAAGCACGTAATGAAGATCTTCAGAGTCAGCTATCAAGGACACAACGACTTCTGCGCGAGGAAGAAATTAATAAGGGTGTTCTTGTACGTAACGAAATTACTCGTGTGTTGGGAAAAACATTTTCACCCAGTCAAATAAAAAAAATTTATTAGATGACTCAATAAGGGCTCGATGGAGTAATGAGGACATATTTTGTAAAGCGATTACTCGGCGGAAATGATATAATTTGCTGAGGCTAGAAAATTGGGTGCCCTCTACCTGCAGTGTTAACGTTGAGGGCCTGGATAAACCGCTCTTTAGCTGCAGTCCTGGCATTTTGAAATATGTTTTAAGTATGATGAAAATGCAGGCTAAAACATTCACTGACAGATCAACAAAAGGACAGGCTATTGGGACCCCACAGCAATGTTTTAGTTGCTATGGTGCGTGGGCTGTTTGCAAGTTGAAAAAAAACCGGTTTATTTTTATTTTGACATTAGCATGACAGCTGTCCTCTGGAATGAAATTATTGTCGCCTTAACAACTAATTTGTGTAAGGTTTAACTTGTGTAGTAGACATGGCAACAAAAAAACATTTCCGCTTGGAACGAGCTAGTGTGATGCACATAAACAATTGTTTCCCTCATCCAGCGACACACAGAAACATATGTGGGTGTTTGTTGATGACCCATATTTGCTGACGCTGTTACAGTATCATTTGCTGGCTGAAGGTGTTATAGTAGAAAATAAGGCAGTGATGGATCAATGATAAATTTGTCAACTGGGACAGCAACTTTCACCTTAGCACTGTGTGAGACACAACATCGGCAAGAATATGAATAGAGAACACTGGTGGAGGCAGGATGGTGGCGGCTGATGGAATAAACAATCTGCATCGACACAAGACGCCATTACCTACAGCTCGCTCCTTCCCCCTCACTCTCACCCACCATGCGCCGCCAGTCTGATTCCGCTCGCTCTGACCAGTACCGAGGATGTAGAGGAGACCATGGTCCAGTGGCTATAAAGACCCGGACAAGACATGAACACCACGTGCAGATGGCAAGTAAGAAAGTTGCTGAAACGTTGCCAGAGAACAAAGCATAGACTCAGCTGTCAACCTGAGAAGATTTTAAAATCAAGAGATTGAAATTGTGAAGTAAGTCCTCCTGGAATAACTGCAAGCTCTTTATTTACCTGTCTCAATTTCTCTTTCACACAAGTTTTCAAATGTCTAGTAAACTGATCTAGCACAAGAAGGGAACTCTTCTTCAATGAAGTACCTTTTCTTGTCTCCCACATTCTGTTAATCCATAATTTCTTACCAGCCTCGTCCATCCAACACTTGTCATGTACATGAACAGCAACATCTGGCGGTATTTCAGAAGGTTCTGGCATTGTTTTGCGCTTGAAAATGATCATTGGATTATGTTTAGTACCGTCAGTGCAACATGAAAGGTCAACAGTGTAGCTCATTTTTTCATGTCCATTGTTTTTATAGTTACAGTTCTAGCGCCTTTCATGGCAACAGCTCTGTTAACTAGAGTAGTATGGAGAAGGGGCAACTGCCCCATTTTTGATATTAATTGATATACAAATTATTAAATTCATCTATTAATTCCCTCCTCTCCCTGACTAAGAAAACGGTTCCTAGAAATAGGTAATATAGATCCATTCTGTTATTAATCAATTGCTGGAGTTTGTATGGCTATATGCAGATCTAAATATGGACTAATGGAAGAACTGCTGCACTGGATAAAGAACAAAAAGAAAATTATAGCTAAGACTAAACCGTTTAAACTATAATAGTATTCAACATTCTTTTAGTGGTGGAGCGAAAGTAGATGGTTTTGATACAGAAACCAGTACTGTTTTTGGTATGGTTGTAAAAATGTTTTAAAACTGAAACGATTAACAATAAAAATACCAAATGGGTGGTTGATCTATATCAAGAGACATTAACAAGAAGTACAAAAGTACGAAAGTCTGGATATAATTTAGTAGAGATGTGAGAATGTGATTGGATTAATTCAGTAGAATATAAAAACTTAAAAAATTAAAACAGTTATCTGAAGTTTATGACGTTTATAGTGGTCAAACAAATACAATAAATTAAGAATTAAAGCAGATGGCACTATCGCAAGAATAAAATATATTGATATGTGTAATCTTTAGCCAACAGTACAATATTATGATTATTATCGTGAGTGACATCCAATAAACCAAGATATTATATTAAAATGGTATAACCTAATAAAATGTAAAGTATTGGCACATAGAAGACTGTATCACCCAATTTTGACAGTATGAAGAATAGATCGAAAAAAGTGAAAATTTTTTGTTTCGTTTGTATGTCAAATGTGCAGAAGAAAAAATAAATAAATGCAGTCAGAATGATGATGAAAGAACTTTTATTGGAACTTGGACAACTGATGAAGTAAAGAAAGATGTGTAAAGAAGGATATGAAGGGCTTGTTTCAATAGTGGTACAAGTCCATTACCTCCCCTTTTCTGTCTATAATGCTTCAGACATTAACGATCCAACCAAACAGAAAGAAAGGTTCATCTCTAATAAGAAGCTGTATGTTTGAATATTTCTGGTATGTCAACTGCAGGTTTTTCAGCACTTATTTAACTTTAGGACTCTATATCTCAAAATGAACAAAAATGGGTTTGTACCACTAATGAAATAAGCCCTTCATATATTAGACTGAGATGAATCACGGAGGTTTAGAAATAAAAGCAACAAAACTTTGTATATAATGTGTGTAAAAGGCTTGATGACAATAAAGTTATATATATATATATATATATATATATATATATATATATAAACAAAGATGATGTGACTTACCAAATGAAAGTGCTGGCAGGTCGACAGACACACAAACGAACACAAACATGCACACAAAATTCAAGCTTTCGCAACAAACTGTTGCCTCATCAGGAAAGAGGGAAGGAGAGGGAAAGACGAAAGGATGTGGGTTTTAAGGGAGAGGGTAAGGAGTCATTCCAATCCCGGGAGTGGAAAGACTTACCTTAGGGTGAAAAAAGGACGGGTATACACTCGCACACACACACACACACACACACACACACACATATCCATCCACACATATATATGGATGGATATGTGTGTGTGTGCGAGTGTATACCCATCCTTTTTTCCCCCTAAGGTAAGTCTTTCCACTCCCAGGATTGGAATGACTCCTTACCCTCTCCCTTAAAACCCACATCCTTTCGTCTTTCCCTCTCCTTCCCTCTTTCCTGATGAGGCAACAGTTTGTTGCGAAAGCTTGAATTTTGTGTGTATGTTTGTGTTCGTTTGTGTGTCTGTCGACCTGCCAGCATTTTCATTTGGTAAGTCACATCATCTTTGTTTTTAGATATATTTTTCCTACGTGGAATGTTTCCCTCTATTATAACCATATCATATATATATATATACATATATATATATATATATATATATATATATATATATATATATATATATATATATCTCTGAATTCATTATGGGGACAATACAGTACACATTTACAACAATTATATAAGATACTAGTTGATGATTGATTAGTGAATATGGATATCAGTCCTATTAATCAGAATATGGTTCAGATGAAGTACAATTTTAAAGATTATTATGTAGAAAATAAGAGATCTAAAAATATTTTTATAACATAATACATAATAAAAATGCAGTATGTACTTATAATGGTAAAAATGCTGTGGAAACAGGTTGTATGCTGTATGACTGGACTGGTGAGTTAGGAAACAATTGAAGAGGTGAGGAAGATATAGTCCAAAGCGACACTATTCTCGAAACTTTTTTTTTGTTATTTCAACTTCGTTTTGTGCCAGTCCAACTTTGATTCAAGAGAGGAAGCTACTGCAAATATATTTTAACTTTCACTCATTAGATGACAGAGCAGTCCACACTTGTTTTTCTCATCATACATTGAGGAACTAGTCTTTTCTATGTGTCCTGCAATAAAATGATGCTTGCGAAGAATTGATTATTTTCATATGTAACCGAAAAAGACCATTCTGAGAAAGAAATTGATAGTTATGATGAAAATTTTGCATACAGTGGAAGCAATTATTGTCCTTCTGATGAATAGTCATCTGAAAATGACACGGTAGGTCGAAAATACGCAAATTTTTAAACAATAAAACATTGAGGCTACAATGTAATTGTGTAATTCTAATTCTGATAATTTACATGTTTATTAAAATATATAAACGTAAACCATATTGAAATTGCTCTTCTTCTATTAATATTACTGCATTATTGGTAACAATTTTAATATTATAATGCTATTTGTATAATATATTAAGGTGTGTTATGTATGTTAAAGTGGCTTTGATCTTTCTCATTCTAAATATTTTGCTTGACGTAGGATGCTGATAAATGTAAAAGTCTTGAGAGATGTCACCTGCTAAACTAACTAAGGGGAGGGAAAAAGAAGTAATAAGAAGAATTGGGAAAGGGTAAAATATAAATGTCATAGAAATTCTGGCATCTGATACAGCAGGACAAAGTATTAGTGTTAAAATTCTTGGTGCTGGGTGTACATCAAAAAACAAGTGTTGGAGCAAAATTCATGAATGTATAGAGCAGATATTACATTCTATTTTGGGATATGGGGCGACTTCAATTGTCAGAAAAATTACCTTCAGACTAATATTAAGGTGGAACAAGTGCAAATGAGGTTACTTTGATTAATGAAAATCAGAAATTAGATTTTATATTACATAAATTTTTATAGATAAAATTTTATTATGACTGATTAACATATTTTATTTCTTCAGGCACCCAAAGAAAAGAAGCAGTGTACTTTTGATATGAGTAGTTGCTTTTCTATGCCAGGATAACATTAATGGCTGTAGTATTTTGATACACAGAGAGGCATTTTAAAGTGTGCAATGGGCTCCAGAACAATCAAGGATGTCTTAAGAATTTGCAGAAATTCTAGCATGATGTTCTGTGTATTTCTTCAAAAGACAAAAGAAGTACCTAAAGATTAAATTAATATTGCTTCCCAGAAAATCCGTAACTATATCATATTCTGTTTATTTGATTTTTTCAAGTGTTGTATTCAATCAAAAATTCACTAAATTTCTCTGACAAGGTCATTTAACTTTCAAATGAACTTTATTTTGGTTGTCAGGAAAGAAAAATTACACCAGAAGCGTTTTGGTCAGTCCAGAACTTCATAAATAATACACCAAAGTATGCCAGAGATTATAGCCACTTACAGAACTCCAATAAAGTGTACTTCATCCATGACATGTTGAGCTCTTCATTATACCAATGAAATTTTTAGAAATATTGTGAAGGAAATAACGTACCACATGTAAAACTTCCAGAATTTCGAGATATTTTCAACCATGATTGTAATATTGGTTTTAAGGATACAGGGTACTTTTCTGGTTCAATATTATGTAAAAATCCGCACCTATTTCTTTCAGGCACTGTTTATAATGTATATGTTTTACAGATTTTTGTTGATATCAGGTATTGCAGCACGCTTTCTAAACAAATTAGAAGTATTTTGAAACTTTTGAACCTGATTAGTGTTATTAAAAATTACAAAGAAATTGATGCAATTTTTTTAAATGCTTCCTCAAATTGAAGTACCATTTAATCTAGTGTTATTGATTTGAAGGATACCACATTTTTAGCAGATATGTATGACAGGATGGCTGAGGGTCTAGACATATTTAATTCCACCTATTATGTATATACAAGGATAAAAAATGTAACATCTTACATTTTAATTTTTATAATTTTTTTCTAATAAAAATGTTATTTTTTCTATAATTTAGTTGATTCTGCCATAAAGCTTAGGTCTACTACATGCGTATGGACTATTGCAAGTTACAGAAAAAGCTAGAGCAATGCTTTATAAACTTTAGGAAATATTTGCACCTGAATTCTGAAAAATACAACTTGCAGGAAGTTGTGAATGATGATATGAATCCAATTAAAGCGTGATTGAGAACGCTCCTGAAGCATAGTCTTCATCCTGCAGCATTTCTTCATCTTCAAGTTTAATCTTGGTATTTCTTTCATCACTTCTTGCTTCTTTGGTAACTCTAAGAGCGAATCTTTCAGCTTCATGCACCCATTGTCTGTCACATGCAAGTAATTGATCTTCCATATTAGAATCACATTTTATTCCTAAATTTCTCAGGACTTCCAACCTTCCTATCACTCCACCTTTGAAACATATCAATGCATCTAGTACAACAACTTTTAATATATTTAGTCCTGCAATAACATTCTTGGGTAATCTTTCCGATATGCAGTAGTTGAAACTTCCATTTGTATTCTGAGTGCATCCATGAAGACATTTACAAAGCAAAACAGTTCACTCAGGTCTCTAAAAATTGGTTTTATTTCGTTCATAACAGGCTCAGGAAGAGAATGCTTATGATGGTATATTTCACCAGTTTTCTTTGCTTTTTGGTAACCACACCAAGAATCTACCCCTGTAGGGCAAAGCCCGTGAACAGGGTGGTCATCTGTGGACAACTTATGAAAGTAGGTAGCCCATACAGCTTTTCTCATTGCTGTAACATCATTCAGAGATGCAATTCGTTTAATGGCCAGTCCATAACTCTGAGGAAGGTCTATCTGTCAATCTGCCGACTTTTGCATATGTCCAAAACACTCCAGTTTTGTTACCAAGGAATCAGTATAAACATTGAACTCATTAATTTTATTGAAAGCTTTAAAGTCCCCAACTCCTACGTCAGTGTGCGATTTGCAGGGGGGGATGGGGGGATTTCCACCCCTCTGCATCAGACCATCCCTTCCAATGGTTTTACTTTATGCATCCCAACCTGGGATGGTTATTTCCCACGCACTGGAGTAAAACTTTACATATAATTTAAATTTGTGGAGCCGAACACTGAAAGTTTACTATTACTACTATTAATGTGTTTGCTTATTAATTTTGAAAAAGTGTTATGTAGTAGTTAAGCATTTCAAAACATTTAGAACTAAATGACAAGACGACGCACGCCACATTTCCGTAGCATGCCACAATGTTGCAAGACATCGCCCCAGCGTAAATGAGGCTTTAGAGCCAGGTCTTTATTGTATGGTGGATGTGATGTGTTGCGTACGAAACTAAAACCTGCAGTCAGATCCAAACGTCGTGGAAAACTGTGAAGAGGTGTCATCCTGCAGCAAGATAACGCTCGCCCACATTCTGCCAAACGGACAGCCGATGCAATAAAGGAGTTGAGATTCGAGGTGCTGGAACATTCACCATACAGTCCAGACCTGGCTCCAAGCGATTTTCACATGTTTGGACCCTTAACGGAAGCACTACAGGGAAGAAGATTTGAAAGTGATGAAGACGTCATTGCTGCGGTGCAAAATTGGTTAGAGATGCCACCGATAAACATATTTTCTGATGGAATAAAAAAAAACCTCATAAAACGTCGGGAAAACTGCATTGAAGTCCAGGGAGGTTACGTAGAAAAATAACGCATGTTTCAGTTTTCTATCATCAGAATAAGTATAGCTTTTCACAAATGTGCCCTTACTTTTTGAATTTCCCTCGTATACCTGTATGTAGATGATTTTGTAAATAAGCTTTACCTATAACGTACTTTTAAAGATATGACAAGGGATGGCTTTCCTGATAGTGCATACGCGTGAATAGTGAGTTTCGGCATTAACATCTATTTATAAATAACTGTTTAACCATGGGTAACGCCACGGTCCAAGCTAGTAAAATATATAATTATACTAACCCCCTAAAACATCCCCCCCCCCCCTGGTAAACGCACAAATCGCAAACTGGCCTAGGTACTTCATATATCTAACGCTATAAACGGGCACCGACCTCTGAAATATTTGTAGAGCTCTATCACACATCATACCTCCACTGTAACCATAGTAATTCTTAGAACACCGATGTTCAATACCTCCTTCGGTGTTACCATGGCAGGTGTGGCAGTAGGCTACTTAGATAAGCACTCAACATCAACAACTTTTCGATTCTCCAGTGAAGTAGCACTTACAACACCATTCAAGGAACGATGTACTCGACGTTGCTATGTCTCATCAAGTGCAACAGCAATGTCCCTGTTTCCACTAATATTTACAGTTTCTTCTACTGCACGTTTCACAGATGCTTTAGACACAACCGTTAGGGCACCTAAAAGTATATATACATACTTGCTGAACCTGCTGGTAGGAGGAGGAAAGTCCATCAAACCACAAAACGTTTTTTTCCTTTTCCTGTTGTAAGCATTGCATACGCTAACTTCAAATGCACATCACGTGAATTATGCACAAAGTTCGAAGTCATTTTCGAGATAAATTTATTGCAGGATCTACACAGAACAACTAATTTTGACACTAAACCCTCCCTGGTACCCTGTTATTCAGTTATTTCCAGACAGCGTACACCATCACATTGTGCACATTTCACCACTTCCTTTATCAAAGAAGACAAGATGCCCACATCAACAACAACAAATCCACTACAAACAGCGTCATTGTTAACACAAAAATTAGAATCACCAGCAGGCACGCCATATGGGGGATTGTTCAAAAATGGTTCAAATGGCTCTGAGCACTATGGGACTCAACTGCTGAGGTCATTAGTCCCCTAGAACTTAGAACTAGTTAAACCTAACTAACCTAAGGACATCACAAACATCCATTCCTGAGGCAGGATTCGAACCTGCGACCGTAGCGGTCTTGCGGTTCCAGACTGCAGCGCCTTTAACCGCACGGCCACTTCGGCCGGCGGGGATTGTTCACTGAAGAACTTATACATAGGTTACTTTCAACGGTGTGGCTTGCTTTGTTTGTGAACTGGTTACCATGGAGTTTCCTTTTATTGAATTTATTGATGTGTGGCGTAGTTCGTATTTAGTGCACACTA
Organism: Schistocerca piceifrons; assembly: GCF_021461385.2. Classification (NCBI taxonomy): domain Eukaryota; kingdom Metazoa; phylum Arthropoda; class Insecta; order Orthoptera; family Acrididae; genus Schistocerca; species Schistocerca piceifrons. The sequence continues at coordinate 585,890,169 of NC_060143.1, forward strand.
AATGATATGTACTTCCACGAATATATGTAGCACTTGGGCAACAAACATACAGTAACACGTGAAAAAACTGCTTCAGCGAACAATAGTAAATACTAGCAAAGATAATCATTTACAGAGCACTAGAAACCTGCAATGTTAACAACACCTACAATGTATCATCGCTGGAAACAGGAAGTTCACAGTTCTTTTCGAAATAAAGCTAGTTCCTGTAACAGAGATAAAGGGGGTGTGGTGGCATACATGAGCATAACTTTAAAATTTGATATATATACTGAAACCCTATAATGTATATATCAATGTAATCAGAAAAGACTATAGAATTTAATAAAGTCATAAAAAATTTGACTTTTCCACCATTTATAAGTACCCTGTATCCTTAAATTGCCTCATTCAGACACATGTCCTTAGTGTGATGAACTTCAAATTCAAATTGAAAATGCACAGTTGACCAAATCTGAAGATATGATTAGAAGATTACAAACTGAAAGGGACCTACAGCATGCCAAAGCATCAGCAGGACAAAATATCATTAGACAGCTTTCCAAGTTAGTCAGAGAACATCCTGAGGCATCTCTAACAGTAAACAGCCTTTGATCTACAACAAACCTTCCCAACACCACGACTGACGTCTGGGCCTGCATTCTATAGGAGCAATTTATGGATATATAATTTAGATATTCATGATTGTGGGCCTGAAAAAGGGATATTAGTTCGTGTGGAGTGTTGATGACACAAAGCATGGACTTGATGAGATTCCTAGAAATAGAACAGTCTCAAGCAACACTTCTTCACATCATTTTTTAGTGATATTTGCAGACGCTAAGGTAAAAACTGAGCAACTGTGGATTGAACTAAAGGCTGTTGAACATTGAAACATTTCTCACTGAACATTCATTTCCGCAAGTTGGGCACACTTGATTGCCCTATCTCTGAGATTTCTGGTCGAACTGAGGAACATATTAAGAACAGAAACTCCACAATCTGCATCCTTTTTGACTGGGTTACAGTCATTAAAGATCTGTGTAAAAACAAGCCTTTTCAGTTGTTAAAATGAAGCCAGCAGTCTGTACAGATCTGACATCTTTGCAGATAAACACTGTAAAGAAGAACAGACATGATGATGGAATCAGTAATTTTCTTTTTGATGATGAATGCGATCGCATTTAAAAACGAAGTATCAAGTACACAGATCTGGAAGAATTCAGAACTGCAAATATCACTAGAAAAGAACGAGCACATCAAAAGCTAATCAAGGACATACTTCAAGCACATTCCAATATGCGAGAAAAAAGTGATAGATGTTATGTTTTTGGGAATTTGTGGTAAGTTTCTATGGGACCAAACTGCTGGGGTCATCAGTCCCTAGGCTTAACCACTACTTAATCTACCTTAAACTAACTTATGCTAAGAACACCACACACACTCCTGCTTGATGGAGGACGCAAACCTCTGACGGGGGGGGGGGCACGGTAACTGTGGCAGGGTGCCTCAGGCTGCCCCATGTGGCTGAGATGGTATGTCATTAATGCCATACATACCAAATGTTTTGAAGGAATAGTTCAAGACTCTGAGTGAAACAAAGGAAGAAAACGAAGAAAATGATACTGAGGTGATAGATATTGGTTATATTTGAAATATTGTATTCACTATCATTCTAAGTTATGTCATATATTAATGTGTACAATTTTGTAAATCTTCTCTTCTCTCAGTATGTGACAAGCCAAAGCCCAGTGTTTTGTTGCCCAGCGATAGTCTTTTAATTAATAATGCATAACTTTTTCACAAAATATCTATGCAGACATGTATATTCAGACATGACTAATTGTGTTGGATACCCAGAAAAACTGATACATGTTTTAAGGATTTATTCCAACTTTTAAAACACTCTCCCAACAATTTTACATTTCATGGATAAGTATTATATCACTCTCACACCTCCAAATGGATTAAAAATTGGGCATCAACTGGACCTTAAAGTTACCATTTTGAGAAAATGGATAAAAATGCTGTAACAAGATAAAGGGCTTTACTTTAAACTATAACAATATTGACAAGTTGAATGGCGAATCTATGATAAGGTTAATTGAGAATGAAGTGAAAGGAAAGATACAATTTTAGTACAAACAGATACCCAGAGATGTTAACACAAAAAATTTAACCAACAAGAAAGTTAAGAAAGAATTCTCATTTCAGTATGATAAAAGAATAATTCTAGAAAATCGTGGGCATTAAAATTAAAATAAGTTTTCTATACCTTCTACTGCAAAAATAAAATTTGTATCTGAAATATCCTTAAAACAATTATATGAGTGCAATAAATGTTTTTGGCAGTATTCTCTGTTTCCTGTTTCCACACTAGTATTCTTTTTTAATTCATAATTTTGAGACTCAAAACCAATCAGGTGCAAAGGCTGTAAATTAAACTAGATATGGAATGAATAAACAGAAAATATAGAAAATTTTGTGGGGAGGCCGAACAAACACTGCACTTTATTGGCAGAACACCTAGAAAATGCAACACATCTACGAAAGAGACTGCCTGCACTAAACTTGCCTGTCCCCTTTTGGAGTACTGAGATGTGGTGTGGGATCCTTATCAGATAGAATTAACAGAATGCACTGAGAAACTTCAAAGAAGGGCACCACGTTTTGTATTATCGAGAAATAATGGGGAGGGTGTCACAGACATGATGCAGGATTTGGGGTGGACATAATTAAAATAAAGGCGTTTCTCGTTGTGGTGGGATCTTATAGCGAAATTTCAATCACCAACTCTCTCTTCTGAATGTGAAAATATTTTGTTGAAGCTTGCGTACATAGGGAGAAACGATCATCATAATAAAATAAGCGAAATCGAAGCTCACACAGAAAGATAAAAGTGTTCATTTTTTTCCTCACTGTTTGACAGTGGAATAACAGAGAATTGTTGTGAAGCTGGATCGATGAGCCCTCTGCCAAGCACTTGAGTGTTATTTGCAAAGTAAACATCTAGATGTAGATGTGGATGTAGATCAATTGTGAAAATTATCAGAATCAGAAAGTAAGAAATCTGAAACACATTATTAAATATATCAGGCTTTGTTAAATATAAGTAATGCTCCCTTTCTTCTTGGTCTAATATTTTTTGAAGAAAGTTATAATTATTATGTAAATATTCATATTTGGTATATAGGCTTTGATTGCCTATTCTTAAGTTTTTTTATTAATTGTTCTAATAAGTTTTTCCATTCTTTATGAGAATAAGAAAATTTCTCTATTTCCAGTTTTTCACCAGAGTTTTGGAGCATAATTCTTTTTTAATCAATGTATAATTGCAAATATTTTATCTTTTCACTAAAATAATTTTTATTCTTTATTTAAAGACATATAACTTTAAAAAACTTGATAGCTAGAATAACATTGTTTTCACTACCATACAATTTTTTAAATCTTAATAAAAGATTTCTCTATATAAATGGAGACTCTACACAAGAAACTCAACAATGCTACAATCCTCATTTGTTTAAAAAATTAGTGGGCTAGAGATAAATGTTTTACATACTATTATGGATGTGTATATTTGAATACTAGATATAATGAAAAAAATTGTGTGGATCTCAATGAAGATTTTAAAATTGCTTTCCCAAAGAGATATTATAAATTAATTGCTGGTTGGAATCTTCAATTTTTTTGAAGATCGAAAGATTAAACTGAGATACAAGGGAATCATGATATTTAAAAATGACAATAATGAATTTCATGACCTATAATTTTTACTGTGAATGCAGCTGGTTCTGACTCCATTAAAATTTTTACCTTACTTTATTTGAATAGAAAAAATATTGATTATTAATTATATTTTATGCTTTTTTATTTGGAATTCCACAGGTGGAATTTCTCCCCCTGGAATGATTAAAAATATAAAAAATAAAATAAAGCAAATAAATAAAAAAGAAAATAAAAATGAAATAAAATTAAAAAAAATGTAATTCAAAGGGCAGAGGTGTACTTGGAGAAGTTTTAGGATAATACGATAAACTGTGTGTCTTACAGATGGGTTTGGGAGCAGATGTAGCGCTGTGTACACTATGGTTGAGGAAGATGGACTAGTTGGATGGTGGAGGACTGGGCTAGAATCTTGAAAACTGCGTTTGGGACTGCAGATGATTGCAACGTTAGATTTCTCAACGGGAACACAGAAGGATTGAAGAAAATGGCAAAAGGCAGCAAAGCAGTGGTAGAGTAGCATACCATACAGCTGTCAAGTGTGGAACCGAAGTTTTAAATAATGCTCACATTTCACATATACTGACAGTTGAAGTAATGCATTATGTCAAGACATTGGCTGACATTGTGAATCAGGATCTGGGAAACATATGAATGTGTTGGTTGCAAGGATAACAGTCACAAGGCTGCTGAAATCACTTGCAGACAACATCTGAGATGCACAATTAATAACTAATGGGCTTACAGGACGCCATTACCATGCAATGCATGGACAGCTGAGTTCAGCATTACTATAACTGGAACAGTATTCCATGTGGTTGAGAAAGAAGAGGAGGAGCTTCCACCTGAGTTTGGACTCATCGTGGAGTGTAGTCAGCGACATTTGCCGCTATACTGGCACACAGTATCGATAGAGGTTGAGACAGAGCAGGCACGCTGTATTGGTTCCCAGTAGCAGATAGTCCCGTGTGATTTAAGTGTTTCACCATTCACCCTTTCCTACTAGGTGGTAGGACACTAGGGAAACTTGTGCAAGTGAGAACAGTCAGAGTTTTGCTAATTTCAGAGGTGGAGGATAGGCTTGCTGTAATGACACCAGATTGTGTCACTGTCAGAGGAAAAGAAGTATGGTGTACACGACCGGTTGATTCAGACCAGTGCCGATACATGTTAAGTTCAGATGTAAGGACATCTAAGAAGGCAAAATGGATTGCCAGTGGTGTCTGTGGGACATCACGGAACCAAAACGATGCTTCTAACAAGCAGGGCGACACTGGATCTACTCCACTTGTGACACCATTGTGGTGTCACTGAACTGCTACGAGCAGGGCAGACTCGCAGGGTTAAAGAGACTGGAGCTTAGCGGTAGAGGGATGTTAATTGATGGAACAACGAGTAACTTAAAAGGACCAACATTCCCTCTACCAGCTATGGTTTCGGATATTGCCATCTTAAACATAATGCAGCTGCTGTTGCACTTGACAGACAAACCTCTAGGCTTACATTCAGCGCAGAATTTAACTTTCCTCAATATCACATTGCAAACCAGAGCTAATCCACTCCACGAACCGGCTCACAGCAATGCAAGGATGACGCATCTCAGAGGAAAAGATGCTGCAGCAAGCGCAGCAGTTTAGATGGGAGGGGCTGCATCTCCAGCTCGTCTTGCCGCCAACTGGTCCTGCGCAGACGTGGCGCAGTACCTTCAGAAAGTACACAAAGTTTACTGTATCTTAAATGTCCCATAGTTATTCAGCCAACATTTTTGGATCACTGTTAAACATTAATAGTAAGCATATTTCGTATATCATAATTTGAGTGTGTATGTAGGTATCTTGGAAAATGACCATCAAACTGACCAGCAGAACTTGCACTTTGCACTGAACCAAAATGGTCCTCGCCTCCATAGCTGGCCATGTTTTCCAATAGCCTGGACTGTAGAACTCATAACTCTTAAGCATGAGCCGGCCGGAGTGGCCGAGCGGTTCTAGGCGCTACAGTCTGGAACCACGCTGCTGCAACGGTCACAGGTTCGAATCCTGCCTCGGGCATGGATGTGTGTGATGTCCTTAGGTTAGTTAGGTTTAAGTAGTTCTAAGTTCTAGGGGACTGATGACCTCAGAAGATAAGTCCCATAGTGCTCAGAGCCATTAGAACCATCTTAAGCATGGATGTAACAATGGGTGGCATTGTTTAAGAGCCATATATTTTAACAAGACTCAAAACATCCTTTACATCTTATGTTTCACCATATTTCCCCTCTTCTGCATTTTTTTCAGCATTTGGGTCAACAGATGAAGTACCAGAGCTATACAAGGAAACGACAGGGAAAAGATTGGGTATCCTATTTCACCAATGTTTTGTAAAGGGTCACATTCAGCCCAAGATCTACGATATTTCAGAACCGGAGCTCCCGGTTGAGACAGGACATCAAAAATTTAAAAAAAATCGATTTTTCAAAAATATTTTCAATTTGTAGCGCGCATCTTGTTGAAGATATATGTTCGAGGAAATGTGAGACATGTTATTTGGTCTTAAGTGTACCAAAGTGCAGTGCCACACCTCTTCACACAGCATTTTTCCATCGCGCGTCACTGTATTTCGCTATGTGGAATTCAAACGTGTATATTTTGTAACGGAAGCCATCAAACCTATACTCAGGACAGTGGAAATTAAAATGTCCAATAATGCCTCTCCTGCTCCCAGTCAGCCGGTCTGACACATCCTACCCCTCTTTTAAAAAAAAACTCACAATTAGTATTGGATGGGATTATTTGTGAGGGCCAGGATAAGAACTCTTCAGAAAATTAGCACTCTTTACTGCCTGTTAGCTAATGACTTTCTCTTTCGTGTGACACAAAATTAAATATAGGAAACATAAAACCATTGAAGACAAGGGACAATCAGAACAGTACACATTTCTTCAATCGTTAGGCCCCACCAGTTTTTTCTTTCTAATCTTGCTACATCTTTCCTTTCTGAGAAAAAACCTATTACCTCATCAAAGTTCGTCAAATGTTTTACCACATGAAAAATCAAAATATCGTTGTCTAATTCAGAAGAAGCTGTTAGAAGCCAAGACTGGTGTGGTTTCTCGATTTGATTACGTCTATTTTGTCACTGCCTGCAAGACGAAACGAAATAGGCCTTTTTAATATTGCAGCAATTGTAACACACGTCAAATAAGCGAGACTGGTTTGGCATAAATGGTCATTTTTTTCTACTTCGTTTACACAAATAACACGACAGAATGTAATTTACGAAGTACCATTATTAAACGCCTATTAGGTCTACTACAAGCAAACAGTTTTGTGTTAGGAAATAGTTTCACATTTCATTCATATGTTCCAGTTGCTCAAGTACGAGATCGAAAAGTAGTAGTTGTACGAAATTTTTATATAAATGTGGAATCGTCATATTCTCCCATATTTGTCCGTTTCTTCTCCTTCCTCGTTCTAACAGACAATCTTGTCGTCACTAATTCTGCAATATTCCTGCCATTGTCAAAATTTATTCTTCGGTTAACTTCACTAACCCTGCCAGAATCACCAGCTTCGTTATTCCGCGTTTATTCTTCGGCTAGGCGTTATTATGTGTTCGTACCACGCGTTTTCCGCGATATTCCGAAAATAGAACTTAAGCGGCTGCTAACCGGGGACCGTACACCTGGCCCTTGGTAGTATAGCGACCTGGCAAAAAGTTTTGTCAAGATTTCATTTTTTTGGGCACAACGAGATGATAACCTGTTGTCTTTCTTACATGTTATTCCACCCTGGTACTCTGAATCTATGGATTTTGCTAACAATTATAGCAACGCTTATTATTCGCACACCGAATCAACCACATAAACGAACAGCGATTGTCATTCGCCTGTTCGGGTTTATTCGGCTCACCTCGTATAGCCCCGTTCCCTTTTGTCTGCGGGAAAGTTTTTTTTTTTTCTCGATGCGACGGAGATTCCACTGGCAAAGACATTCACACATGGACACATTCGAAAATCAACTTACGATTCGTTCAGAAATCGACTTAGAATGTGTTCAAAAACTAATAGGAATGCGTTTCAAAATCATATGGGTAATCGATAAACCAAATTACGATGGATCCTGGGTGCTTTGTGAAACAAGTGTTTTTTCTTCGGGAATATGAATTTGGCTACCACTGAAATTGCTGCCCAGGACAGATACCCCGGTTTGCCCCCCCCCCCCCCCTCTCCCCCACCCACTAGATCCGGACCTGGTCACATTCCCAGAGATTTCAAAACTACTTCAAAATCGCCATGGCGACAAGAGAACAGTATAATTTCTCGTGAACAACATGCAAACCAAACAATGCAGTATTTTTTGAATAAAATAATTTTGGATAGTAGGCCATGTGATCGTAAAACGTTGAAGCAACTAAACTGCCGACGTTTCGACTGGCTTGCTGCGATCCTCTTCAGTGTGGCTATCCGCGTACTACACAAAATTATTTTAAGGAAAATGACGCTGGTCGTGGAAGCCTGCGAATTTATTCAGGGCATTGTTTATTACGGCCACAGTGTTTTCTCTTGCATTCGGGAGCGTCAAATCTGCTGTTGGATAGAACCAGGGTCAACCATTTCTAGAAATAGGTGACAATTTTTTAATTAGTAAAAAGACTCCCAGAGATTCCAGGAGGCGCCAAGTGCCCCGATTTGAACTTATTCCCCCCCCCCCTCCCCGCCACCGTCACCTCAACCCCATTTCCAGAAGTCTACAGCACGAAAAATCCATTGAAGAATAACGTAAAATTTGTATCGAAAATGAACACGATTCAGTTATTTCTCTCTTTAATAATCAGGAATGTGTCGCCAGAGTTATGGCAATCCCCGTACGTGATACTTACTTGCCGTTATCGTAAATCGTAGAGCATATAATTATCTTTGGCTGCAAGGAGGTCTGATTCGCCGAGACAAATAGAAGCATGACTCTATTGCAAGTCCTTATCGATGAAATATTTGCTTCGAAGTAACAGAACGATATTGATGGACATGGATTAATTGAATCATTGGCGACGCAGCATTGTGTTGCAGTGTCCCGCGTATGAGAAAGGAATGAAACATGCATAGAGGAGGAGCGTGTTATCTCTTATTGCGTTCGGCTGCCGTGTTTGCGCTCGCGAGGTAAATACGTGCAGCTGTCAGCGGGCCAGCCATAGCAGACAGATGGGGGGCGTTTTAATTACGCAGCGGAGGTGCGCCACGTGGCTACTGGGATGCCCCTCTCGGGAACAACCACCACAGCCTGGTCTCATATAATTAAAATTAACATATCCGTTTCTGCTAGAATCACCGGCCACTTGTGAAACACAATTTAAAGACTGTATTCTGGAAGTCGTAAGAGCCGCATTAAGCTTTGGTTACAAACTTATTAGATAAATTAAAAAGTAGCAGGAAACACCACATTTTTGTGAACGTCGTCGTATGCATTCTAAGCCTACGTAACTGATAGGGCTTTCCTCTATAGTACAACTACAAATAGTAACTGATAGGGCTTTCCTCTATAGTACAACTACAAATAATCAGTTTTAGTTTGTTTAGTGAGATGGCAAATGGAAATGAGCGCACGGCATTGTGGGCCGAGGTCCCCCACTCGGGGAACTTCGGCCGCCGTGGGCAACTACTTGCTGCATTCGACGCCGCGTTGGGCGACTTGCGCGTCGGAGATGGGGATAAAATGATGATAACACAACACCCAATCCCTGAGCGGAGAAAATCTCCTGCCCCAGCCGGGAATCGAACCCGGGCCCCTTGGTGAGGCATTCCGCTGCGCTGACCACTCAGCTAACGTGGGCGGTCAGTGAGGTGGTCATTGTTTACAATTCATCACCCGTTACTTTTCCATTTTATAATAATAATGGTGATTGTCGTAGCTTTAATTGTAGTGCTTGTTCGCGAAAATTTACAAATAAGCTCAAGAATTTAAAACAGAACCATACATTTTTACAGGAAATCATCAGCGGCAGTAAAATCAATACGACGAAATCACTAATGGCAGATGACTCTCTGACTATCGTCTATTATCATCTGTATTTTACCATCACTATCAGACATTTTGTATCCATCTATGATGAAAGAAAGCTTCCTCTACACTTCTTCATGCATCCGTGACGCTCCTACATGTTTCATGACGCCCTCACCGCCTTTATTATGTCGCTTTCTCTATTTTCTCTGATCGTTTGCACCCGAGCGAAGTACTTCTGTACACCTTCCATTGCTACGTCTTCTCAGTTCCTTTTGTTTTCCTGCCCCTCCTGACAATTTCACCTCGCATACCTTCATTGTTTCGGAACGATTTTCACACATAAAGTCCGAATCTCGCCGTCGCAGGTCACAGGTGGTGGCATGCACCGACTAAAAACCTCCCTTTCCACAACCGTCGGCTCGGCATTGAAACTCGGCACTGCACCTCTCCATGCCACCTGACGGAGCGAGCTGATCTGTCAAGACTAAACGTTTTCCTTGGTTTCCCTAAATCACACGAGGCAAATGCCGAGATTGCTCCTGTCTTTTAAAACTGGCATGGTCGCTTTTCATTCCCAGCCTTCGCAGTCCGAGCTCGTACTCCATCCGTAATGATCCCGTCGTAGGGGGGGACGACTTCGTCCTTCTCTTGAAAGCCATATTTGCTCTTCTGTTTATTTCATGACGCTCTGACAAAAATGATTCCTCTTGAAACAACAAGTTCTCCTGGTGCCTTTCATCGAATGAATCTGTCCCACTCTCTCTCGCTCTCTAAGATCAGAAAGGAGTGAAGGTACAAGAGCAACAGTGGGAGTTCAGGATGTTGCGGAAAAGAAAAAAAGCTCTAAAATGTAAATGGGTAGGACATATCACACGAGAAAGCATCGGAAGCTAGTCAGAGACAATACTACAGGTAAGTCCTAGAGAAAGATGAAGTCATGAGGCAGACGATCCGACCATTGGTTGAAGAACTGAAGAAATGCAGGGTTCAGCTGGTAAAGGACAGGAGGACAGAGTGAGGCAGGGAAACAGCGACTGGAATTGTACAGGGTGGGGCAAGTAAAAGAGTCCTGGAGAACAGAGTCCCACAGTACAATGAAACACAACAGAGGAAAGGAAATACAGTACTAAAATGACTATAGCAGATGCTGAAAATGACCACCAGGCACTTTCAGGCCATGATCAGCAAGTTGCTTATGGCGGATCGAAGCTGGACTACTAGCATTGCTGCAGTCTCACCCGAAAAGTTCTGCAGCAGTTCTTGAAGACTGAGAGGGTTGTTGCGATTCACCTTAGACTTGAGGGCTCCCCACACAAAGAAATCGCACTTTTAACCGGTGTAATGTGATGCGTATCCAACACGAGAGTCCCTTTTTAGAGTTCCACCTCTACATCGATGAAACGGAACCCCTGTAGGAGCATGTAGCTGTCCGTCTGTTAAGACCCCTTCTTCCCAGGAAAGGGTAGACTTATCAAGTTGAAATTGATGTCAAATACTAAGGTTTACGTTTCCTTCGCGGTGTAAAAACACATATTTTGATACATGCAGACTCACCCATCATAAACTGTAGATCAACTATTTATATACTTACCAAGACGTACTCAAAACTAATGCCTTCGAATTTTTATATAAATCTCTTACAGCTTCTTAAATAAAACAAAGGTTACCAACATTCCACTTCTTTATTCTTCATATCCGCAGATTTCCGGCGCTAGAGGGCACCGAATGGTAGCGTGTAAGATGGCGGTGTGTGTCACAACTGTGTTGGTGCGTGACCAACAGGATGCCATAATCAAGTCTCGAACTGGAAGAGCTCGCCCTCTCATGGAACACCCTCTGCTTCAGCGTGATAACACCAGACCACGCACGAGCGCCGCGACGTCTGCTACAGTCCGACGCCTCGGGTTAACTACCACCGATCAATCCCCGTACAGTCCCGACTTGGCCCCTTCCGTTTTTCGTCTGTTTGCAAAACTTAAAGAACTCTTACGAAGACTTCACTTCGATAGGGATGAAGCGTTGCAAGCAGATGTGACGATGTGATTCCATCAAGAAAGTCAAACATTCTACAGCGACGGTATCAAAAAACTGGTCTGTCGTTAAGAGAAGTGTGTTCATTGCCATGGTTACTATACTGAATAATAAATATGTAGACACGAAGAATAAAAATGTAGCACGTTAATAATATTTGTTTTATTTAAAAAGCTTTAAGATTTTTCACATAAAAAGTTCGAAGGCATTATTTTTCAGCACGCCTTCGTAACACTCAGAGAGCGAGAGTCCTTCTCGCACTTGCCAAGTATTCTTTTCTTTCTTTTCCTTTTTTTTCTAATTAGTGTGGACCATCTGAAGTGTTTCTCTTCTGAGATTTTTAGTGAATCACCTCGGAGACATTTCCAAGTTGTTGTGTTTTGTTCAGAGTACTCTATGATACTCCTATTTTCCATCGAAATGAATGGGTAGCACATTGACAGAAGATTGTAAGACGAACATCAACAAATGCAAAATAATGATAACTAAACCTAGTCGAATATATCAGTTGAGCCTGAGAGGATTACGTTTGAAAAAAACACATTAAAAGTAGTGTATGAGTTTTGCTTCATGGGCAAAAAAATACGTTATCATGGCCCAAATAGACACGATATAAAAAGCAGAGTGGTAAGAAAAATGTTTCTGATAGAGAGAAACTTGAATAAAATCTCCTCGGTTTGCAACATGCGTCACTTCGATAGAAACACTCGAGCTTTCGATGGTTGTCTCCGTCGTCGTCAACAATGACTGCCGTGGCGGTCGCAGTGTACCGTTTGTTTAGTTGCCAGAATAGCGTCTAGAAGCTTCCAGAGATGGTCAGAGTAACGCATGCGCGGTAACGCGAGTTGGGTAGCGCATAGCAACCTCGGCCAATGACATTCGACTGCGCCTGAGCCGGCCGCTGCCACCTTGTCTGGATTTGTCACTCCTAGTTCCCAACAAGTGTCCAAGCAATCGTCTTTGCTTTCGCTCGATATCCACAGTCCGTCCCCACGCCTTACCGTGTACAATTCTTCTATGTTAAAATTGTAGCGATCGAGTCTAATCTCAGCTGCCTCCTCTATAACAGAATTCCAATATAACGTCCCTGGGCCAAGCACTCTCGTCTTTTAAAACTGTTTTTCGTGTAAGTTTTCCAGGCAGTGGTCAGCCACTTCTCAAGCTCTCTTTGCTTAGTGGGTCGCATCTGCTCAGTCCAACGCTCAGCAACAACAGTATGAATTGTTTGTCCTGTGTATACTGCTACTGCATTCGCAGGCGACACCATACCTGCCGGCAACTCGAAGCCCATCGTTGCCTTTGGTGGAGTGTAACATATCTCATACGCTGAAGAGCTAAAGAAACTGGCACACCTGCCTAATATTGTGCAAGGTTCCGGCGAGCACGCAGAAGTGCTGCAACACGATGTGGTATGGACTCGAATAGTGTCTGAAGTAGTGCTGCAGGGAACTGACACCGTGAATCCTGCAGGGCTGTCCATAAATCCGTAAGGTACTAGGCGGTGGCGATTTCTTCTGAACTGCACATTGCTAGGTGACCAGATATGCCCAATAATGTTCATGTCTGGGGAGTTTGGTGGCTAGCGGAAGTGTTTAAACGCAGAAAAGTGTTCCTGGAGCCACTCTGTAGCAATTCTGGGCGTGAGGGGTGTCTCATTATCCTGCTGGAATTGCCCAAGTCCTTCGGAATACACAATGGACATAAATGGATGCAGGTGCCTAGACAGGACGTATCATCTGCCAGAGTCGTATCTAGACGTATCGTGGGTTCCATATCACTCCAACTGCATGCCCCACACCATTACAGAACTTCCACTAGCTTCAACACTCCACTGCTGACATACAGGGTCCATGGATTCATGAGGTTGTCTCCACTTCTGTATACGAGCATTCGCTCGATACAATTTGAAACGAGATTGGTCCGACTAGGGAACATGTTTCTAGTTATCAACAGTCCAATGTCGGTGTTGATGGGCCCAAGCGAGGCGTAAAGCTTTGTGTCATGCAGTCATCAAGGGTACACAATTGGGCCTTCGGTTCCGAAAGCCCATATCGATGATGTTTCGTTGAGTGGTTTACGCGCTGACACTTGTTGATGGCCCAGCATTGAAATCTCCAGCAATTTGAGGAAGTGCTGCACTTCTGTCACGTTGAACGATTCCTTTCAGTTGTCGTTGGTCCAGTTCTTGCAGGATCTATTTCCGGCCGTAGCGATGTTGGAGATACGATGTTTTACTGGATTCCTGATATTCGCGGTACACTCCTGAAATGGTGGTACGGCAAAATACCCACTTCATCGTTACCTCGGAGATGTCATCGCTCGTGCACCGACTATAACACCACGTTCAGACTCACTTAAATCTTCATAACCTGCCATTGTAGTAGCAGTATCCGATGTAACAACTGCACCAGACACTTGTTTTATATAGGCTTAGCCGACTGCAGCTCCGTATTCTGCCTGTTTTCATATCTCTGTAATTGCATACGCATGCCTATAGCACTTTCTTTGGCGCTTCAGTGTATCTTGGAGGTGGGTCGGAGCATTGGTCTAAGTCCATGTCTCTGTACCGTGCTTCCTAGCTTGCTGGTCGTTAGTCCACAATAAGGAAGGAATGTAGCCTATTCACAAGACGTCCTTTGTCGGTGGCACATAAAGGTGATTCCAATGTCTACTTCACTGTAAATAATCTTTGCAGTGTGTACTAACGTGTTCAAGACTGCTTTCTTGTATACAGTGTGGAGAACTACCTGCTTTCAAGTATCAATCAGTGTGCCTTGGTTTCCCATACAATGAATGACCAAGGTAGCCGCCAGCCTTCTGCTCAATTAAAACATCCCTCTCCATCTCAACAATAAATTTTATGTCGGTGTGGACAGTGATCATGTGGTCGAGAAACCGCCTCAGTGCATTTTCACCATCAGGAAGCAGCAAGGTGTCGTCAGTGTACATCAGGAGGGAAGATTAGTCCAGCATCACAGAGTTAAGAGCTTGCTCATCAAAGTGCTCCATGAAGAAGTTCACGACTGCAGGAACAACTAGGGTCGCACTGATGCACCGTTTCTCATAATATTCGTCGTGATATAGGAAGCACGTTGTCGTTTAGGCATGACAGAACAAAATGACGAACCATGCGGAAACTGTTTGGTCAGAACATCCAAAATGTCTTGTACTAGCACCCTAGTTAAAAGTGACATTACATCTACACTAACCATTATGCCTTTTGGCTTATCTTCATGTACCTGAGTTTTTCAGCAAATGACTGCGAATTGACGACATGGCGTGCGCAGTGTCCCATCTGGCTGCCAATAAGGCTTCCAGTTGATTTTCCAATCTGCAGCTGGGTGAGCCGATTGTAGAAATAATAGGCCTAAAATGACACATTCTTTGTGTACCTCTGGCAATCTATAAAGCTTGGCAAGTCTGGTGGCATGTACCATCAATTTCATCACCACTTCCTCTGGCGCACCAGTCCTTTAATAACTTTCCTAGCGAAAGCTTGCCCACCAAAATCTTATTTTAGCCTATTCTGTGAGAATCAAGATTTATTTTTATTGCCAAGCGATAAAGGAAATGCCATTTAGATTCTGAATACTGAAGTCTGCCACCTGAAAGTTTTACGTTTATCAGAGGATGATACGTAATGTATGAGTATTTGCAGTCCGACGTAGGCCATCATCAGAAATACAGGGAGTGATGATGAAATTAATGCCACATGGCACCTGAGCTCCCATGCTTTATGGATTGTCAAAAATACTCGAGGAAGGCGGCCTTTAGGCCAATTGTTTCTACAATCAGTTCACCCATCTACTGGTTGGCAAAAGAACTGGCAGCCTTATTAGCATCCAAACTGGGTCACTGTGAACACCATGTCGTCAACTCGCAATCATTTATTGAGAAATTCAGGCAAATGAAATCAGTCCAAAACATCATAACGATTAGTCTAGATGTAATGTCACTTTTTAGCAGGGGACCAACTCAAGACATGTTGGATCTTTTGACCCAACATTTTCCACATAGGATCATCAAGTTTTTCCGCCAAGAATTAATGTACATCTTGTGGTGCTATGAATATTATGAAATGACAAATGGCACAACGATAGTATCCCCAGTATCTCTAGCTGTTGCGAACTTCTTCGCGAAGCTCTTTGAAGAGCGAGCTCTGAACTCCGCGATGCTGCATTCATCTCACTTCCTATGGTACGCTGAGGATACTTTCTTGATATGCCTTAACGGTGAAAACGCGCTGCAGCAGTTAGTCGACCACATGTATATTGTCCATCCCCATATTAAATTTACTGTTGAGATGTAAAGCGATGATAAGTCACTGCTTTTGGATGTTTTAGTTGACGAGAAGGCACGAGGCCAGATTGTCATTAAATGTACAGGAAACCAAAGTACCCAGATTGGTGCCTGCCCGGATAGCCGCGTGGTCTAATGCGCTGCTTCCCGAGTGGGAAGGCATGCCGGTCCCCAGCCGGTGGATTAATGTCGAGGACCGGTGTGCCAGCCAGCCTGTGGAAGCTTTTAAAGGCGGTTTTCCATCTATCTCGGCGAATGAGGGCTAGTTACCCTTATTCCAGTTCAGTTACACTGTGTCGAAGATCGCTACGCAGAGACCATTTCCATGTACTCGTACACCATAATTATTCTACCACGCAAACACTTGGGGCTACGAGACATTCCTGAGGTGGGGGGAGAGGGGTGGGGGGTCCACTGGGAGCAGAACCACACACTAACCCTGGGTTAGGTGTGGGGCGGCGGTGGGGTGGGTGGACTGTTGTGGCCTGTTGTGGGGTTGTGGACCACTGAGGGCTACGGCGGGACGAAGCCTCTCTGTCGTTTCGAGGTCTCTGGTTTAACACATACATACATACCCAGACTGGTTCTTGAATAGAAATAGTTTTGCCCATGTTGTACGGAAGAAAGCAGTCTCGAACACACTAGTACACAGGACAATGACCATCTACTAGCAGAATAGCAGCATTTGAGAGGTGTGTTTAGCAAAATGGTTACAGCAGGCGAGACACTGCAATTGAACTTACGTTGCACCTACGAAGGACGCATTGTAATTAGGAAGAAGAGGCCAAGTTTGTCACATTTATTGATGCTTTAATTTCGTTACCCAGTCTCTTAGGAAAAGTAATAAGTTTTTAGCAAAGGCACTAAGAAATGATGGGAAAGTCACAGTTATTCAGTTGCTGTCAGACGGTCCATAAGTGAAAATTATCAATATACCGTAGTATTACGCGCAACTGAGGAGGACAGGACCACAAAAGTTGAAGATGTCAATACAGCTATGTCAAGCATTCCCTGTCAACGTGTACAACAGGTTCAAGAAAATACATCTGAGACTCCATAAGACGATACAGCATACAAAATTCAACAGAACATGCAAAAAGAACGATTTAATTCCAAGTTACATTAATGTAAAGGTTAAAAACAGTTCTACAGTGGCACAAAAGTCGAAATCATTTGCAGAACGATATTGGTTACTACATGAAATTAAGATGCTCTATTCGAAAAAACAGCACCTAAACATGATGCTCTATCAGACTCATCTAGAATTGGCAAAAAACGTAGGAAACGCCGCAGTTTTCTTGGCACTAGTAGAAAAAACTGAGCACAACACATACATAGCAATGAAACATTTACAAAACAAACATAAACACAAGATAATGAAACTAACAGTAAAAAAGACGCAAAAATACATTTACATTTTAAATGTGAAACCACATGAACACCAACACACATTCCATCCACGCTTAGTTAACCTAACAGAGACAGAACTACATGAAAACGAAAAAATGCTCTTGGAAAAAGGTTTGAAACACTGCACCAATAGCAAAGTGAACAATCAATACATAGAAAATCTCATAGTAGAAACTGAACACATCCTTACACGTGAAGAACAACAAAACAATTGTGAAATAAACATAGGACTGACAAGAGAACTAGTAAAAGAAGAAATAAAAGGCATAATAAAACAAACACAGCAGACACACAATAAGAACAACCAAACAGAAGCAGCTACTATGAAAAGGTTAAAACAAAAGTTAACAAACAACAATGTATTAATAACAAGAGCAGACAAGGGAAATGTAACAGTACTCATGGATAAAGAGCAATACATCACAAAAACCAAGGAATACATAAACACCAACGCAATACAAAAACTGAAGTCAGATCCAACTACACGATTCCAGGCAAATGTGAAACGAACACTGAAAAACATTGAACACACGCTCACAGACAAACAGAAATACTACTTAACACAGAAAAACCCAGAAGCACCAACACTCCACAGTCAACCGAAAGTACATAAAGACGGAATGAGACCTGTTATCAACTTCAAGAAAGCCCCAACACACCGCATAGCCAAACACCTCCAAAAGTTAGTTACAAAACACTATAAAGTAGAAAACAACAGAACAGTGATAAACACAGGAAACCTAATAGAAAACATACAGAACATACAGGTACCACACACAGCATCACTGATTTCATTCAATATAGAAAATATGTATACCTCCATCCCTATCACAGAAACAATAGCAATCGTAGAACAAAATGTCTCATCCCACAGCAACCTCACCACAGACGCAATAAAAGAAATAACAGATATGCTCAGACTGACAACAGAACAAAACTACTTTCAGTTTGAGGAAGAATATTATCTACAAACTGATGGACTGCCCATGGGATCCCCAATATCAGGAACAGTAGCAAACATTTTCATCAGTCACCTTGAAAATCAGATATTTTATAAGATAACCACAAATGAAAGTTTCAAAATCATATATTGGTACAGATACGTGGATGACATTATTTGTCTGGTAGACGAGCCAAGTGAAAAAATAGATGAACTCCATTCAGAAATAAACAAAGCTCATAAGAACATAAAATTCACACTTGATAAAGAAAAAGAAAATCAAATAAATTTTCTTGACATTACAATTAAAAAAGAAAATGGAAAACATACATTTAACATCTTTAGAAAACCAACAGCCACGGACACAATAATACATTCCACATCAAACCACCCCCAAAGCCAGAAACTTGCAGCACTAAGACACATGTTACATAGATTAAACAGAATCCCACTCAGCAAGAGAAACTATGAACAAGAAATGAACACGATCATACAAATAGCTAGGAACAACGGGTATGACACACATGTGGTACACAGGCTCAATCAAAAAATAAAAACACAAATAAAAAACAAACACAACATTTCCACAATGCAAAAGAACTCACAAGCTGAAAACTTACAAACACACTCAACAAACACACACAGTGACAACACCACACAGAAAAGAACCAGATGGTACACCATGACCTACACACATAAACTAACACACAGAGTTGCAAACATCCTAAAGAGACAGGGCTTCAAAATAGCATATAAACGTGGGCAAACCCTTCAATCACACCTAAGCCAGCCAGCTACCAAGAGGGACAAATTCGAACAATCAGAAATATATAAACTTGAATGTCAAAGTTGTGATGCAGCATACATAGGCATGACATGCAGGAATTTTGAAACAAGATACAAAGAACATATCAGATGTTGGAAGTATGAAACAAACCATTCCACATTTGCAGAGCATTTAAAACACTACAACCATCATCTACAAACATGGAACAAGAAATGAAAATAATGAGAATAAGCAACCATGACAAACATCTTATACAAATGCAAGAAAACTTCCACATCCAGAAAGGCATAGCAGAAAACAAACATGTGATAAATGAACGAACACACATCAGCACAGGCTCCCTACTACACTTAATAAAGGAAATGATAACATATATATATAAAATACAGACAGACAGACAGACACACACACACACACACACACACACACACACACACACACACACACACACACATACACAGCCCACCTCCCAAAAAAAAAAATACATAACACCAAAATACAGACACACACACACACACACACACACACACACACACACACACACACACATACACAGGACAAAAATAAATAAATAAATAAATAAATACAATAAAATTAAATTAATACGACACCAAAACACACACACACACACACAAATGCATACACGAACAGACCACAGATACTTCAATAGTTACACTCATAAGTTTGGCAGTAATATTCGATCTTTGGCAAAAACATTTGACAGTCGGCAACAGAAACCAAAACATTGCATTAAAACAAGCGTTCAGTGCATAGTGCTGTGGAATGCGGAAAAAACAGCAAATTGGCGCTCATAGGAAGAAGAATAACACCAAAAATGCAACAGGAGCGTAATATGTAAGAAACTGTCTACGCAACCTGTAAGTACAGTTCAAAACATTACTACTTAATAGGAAATACCAACCACCAGAACTGTTTATAACCTATAGGCACAGTGACAAAAATGTAAATAAAATAGCTAACATATGTACATATTCCAGGCCACTGATGATGCCTTGCAGAAAATAAAGGCGAAACGCGTATGGCACTAAAATTGTGTTTTATTCAGTTGCTGTCAGACGGTCCATAAGTGAAAATTATCAATATACCGTAGTCACAGTGAAGTACTGCGATAGCAGTCGCAGGCTAGCGGACACAGTGTGACGACGTACAGGTCAGAAAAATGCAGGCTTAAGGGAGCTGCGAGATGACGCTCCTCTCACTCTGCAGAGAACTGCGCCGCGCTGCGGTCCCATCAGCAGCAGGGAGGATAACGAGACGACTGGGCACTGCCAGCAGCAGCCGTGCCTTCGAGATCACGACCACTTGAGTTCCTCGTGGGACTTAACGCCACAACACCGTCAACCTGCCGACTGTGCCTGCTGTTGTACTGAATTCCTTGTGGGACTCGGTGCCTCAGCACCGGCCATCACGGACTCCTGCCAGAGGGCAGCGGGTCGAATCCCGCGTACAGCTGTCTCCAGCCGCTGCTGTGGTGAATGCGTGCACCACTGACGTCACAGCAGTACGCCGTCCCGCCGTCCACTGGGCTACCTGGTGTCAGCAGCGTAGTGCAGCTACGTGACTTGTTTCGCCAGCACGGGAGCTGCTGATCCCACGTCAGTGCCGGCCGGGATCGACAGAGGTGTGTGCTGCGTTGCTGAGCCGTGACGAAGCATGTACGGAAGTTGAATAAAGCACTCACCCCCACCGAGTGCAACTGCACTTCTCAGAGTGATGCTAACAACGGAACCTCCCCATCGCACCCCCCTCAGATTTAGTTATAAGTTGGCACAGTGGATAGGCCTTGAAAAACTGAACACAGATCAGTCGAGAAAACAAGAAGAAGTTGTGTGGAACTATGAAAAAATAAGCAAAATATAGAAACTGGGTCGTCCATGCCTAAGATAGGCAATATTAAGGGCAATGTGAGCCGCGGAGCGCCGTGGTCCCGTGGTTAGCGTGAACAGCTGCGGAACCAGAGGTCTTCGGTTCAAATCTTCCCTCGACCGAAAATTTTAACTTTTTATTCTCAGTTTATTTGACAAACCCTTATGTTTTCATCACTTTTTTGGAGTGATTATTACATCCACAAGAAAACCTAAATCGGGCAAGGTAGAAGAATCTTTTTATCCATTCGCCAAGTGTACTAGTTAGGTGGGTCGACAACATATTCCTGTCATGTGACGCACATGCTGTCACCAGTGTCGCATAGAATATATCAGACGTGTTTTCCTGTGGAGGAATCGGTTGACCTATGACCTTACGATCAAATGTTTTCGGTTCCCATTGAGGAGACACGTCCTTTCGTCAACTAATCGCACGGTTTTGCGGTGCTGTCGCAAAACACAGACACTAAACTTATTACAGTGAACAGAGACGTCAATGAACGAACGGACAGATCATAACATTGCGAAAATAAAGAAAGCAAAATTTTCAGCCGAGGGCAGATTCGAACTAAATACCCCTCGTTCCGCAGCTGTTCACGCTAACCACGGGACCACGGCGCTCCGCGGCTCACATTGCCCTTAATATTGCCTATCTTAGGCATGGACGACCCAGTTTGTATATTTTTGCTTATTTTTTCATAGTTCCACACAACTTCTTCCTGTTTTCTCGATTGATCTGTGTTCAGTTTTTCAAGGCCTATCCACTGTGCCAAC
The DNA here is from genome assembly GCF_021461385.2 of Schistocerca piceifrons. Classification (NCBI taxonomy): domain Eukaryota; kingdom Metazoa; phylum Arthropoda; class Insecta; order Orthoptera; family Acrididae; genus Schistocerca; species Schistocerca piceifrons. Next base: position 585,911,982 of record NC_060143.1, read on the forward strand.
TTATAACTAAATCTGAGGGGGGTGCGATGGGGATGTTCCCTTGTAAGAGACCCTCGTCGCTGCAGTCAGCCGAGTCTGTAGCGTTTAATCGTTCTGGCCACATGGATGGGCTGTATAGAGAATCCATATAGCTACTCATAAGCAAAAGAAGAAGGTCGGTGATACAGGTAGCCACGTAGTGTCCTATCCCTGTTATTGTCGGAGTATTATTTGTGTGTCGTTTTCTGATTATTAAATCTAAATTGCGAAAATGAATGACGGTGTGTCAATTGCATAGAAAAGACACAAGGTGTCACCAGAGAAGAGCCTATACAGTAATCAGTAAGTACTGTAGCTCAGTTGACGGCGAGTATATTGGTTTTCAACAATAAACTAGTGGAGAAGAAAGAAGAGACTAAGTTGTTGAAGTTACAGACTCCAGCAGTGGGTCTAGCTATTGCTAATCTCGTTTTTCCCTTTTCTGTTAACATCATCTGAGGATGTGTTGGCACTTGTAGAAAATCTCTCATCACTGGCTGACGTAGGGGGTTGTTCAGTTAAGCAATTATTTCACATAGGAACTTCTACGTTTAACATGAAAAGTGAAGTTCTTTGTACTGTGCACAGAGGTACTCTGCAAGCGAGAGACTGTTGATCAACGCAGACAGGGATTGGAACAAATATATAGGGAACAGAAGAGTGCACAGTATTTCCGTGAGCAGTTAAGTGTGATTTTGAGGATAGAATTAGCGAACTTAAGGTAGAGTCTTAGACATAAAATCTGGCCTGACACTGCAGAGACTTAAGCTCGGGTAGTTCACTTAAGCTGCCCAATAAAACCTGCCACCCATCAGAAATATAAGCCAGGCTATATATGGAATTGGGCAACATAGTTGGATGCAGAAGTGTATGGAGGATGTGTCGTGATCTTCTCGAATTGTTACTGTGTTGTCTCAATTAATGGTCTGGTGGTGAAGTACAGCCTCGGCCACCGACAGGGAAGATTATCAGTTCAGCGAAATAGCAGATGGGGGTACTGAGACGCTTTTGCTATCAAACTGGTATGCATTAAAAGTGTCAATTAATTACGCCACTCCCATCCACCCTACCCCCAGATGAGGTCATGTGTTTTTTTCAGCCTGCATGTGCGTACTGATCCCCATCCCCTCCCCCTCCCCACGCCTCCCTCACCTACTCTATTGGCACAAATTTCGAATTTTGGCGGCTATTGCGAATTATGGCGGTAATTACGAATTTTGGCAGGAATTTAAAAAAATGATGGGAATTTCTTGTCCAAGGGCTGTACTAACATCCCACTCCACCACTCACCAGAGAATTGGCGGGAAATCAAAAATGGCAGTGCCCTTTCCAGAACTCAAAACCCGGTCGTCCTGGATGGCAAATTCAAGTGTACCGCCCTGACACAATTATACTACCAGAGGCGCTTGGAACTGGCAGGAAATTAAAAATGGTGGTACCCTTTCTGGGACTCAAACTCTGGTCTTCCTGAGCGGAAAGCCCCAGTGCACCTCTGCACCTCCTGCCTTCCCCAACAGATGAAAACTGCCCAGAGAGGAAGGTTAGGTTACTGTACTTTATTTATTTTTGTTGGGAAGCTGAAGTAAAGATCGGTCGTTATTACGTAATTAATCATAAAAGATCGTTCCTAATTACACAACTATATGCGAAGAAGTACAGAAGGACTGCCTAAAATCGCAATACAGCTGAAAACTTCACTATGCTATACAACTGGTGTTATCTTGTTGGAAAAAAGTTCATAGTACCGCTCGAAACTAGTGACAGACGTATTCAAACTTTACTCTTCACTTACAAGCTGGTTGGAAGAAGGTCGGGCTGTAAGATATTATGTTTATTCTTTTTGGTGGGAAATATGTTCAAGTGACGAGATGCTGGTGTTGGACAGAGAGGAGTTTATTAACAGGTGTATTACTTCTAACCACACGGCTGAGGACAGTAACTACCGCTTTTTGACCTCAGAGTCGACTACAGGCAGCTGCTCGACAATCACACAGCAGCCGAGCTTATCGAAGCCAATACACGCCACCGCAACTGATGGACAATGCTTCACTGCTCTAATTTACACACCGAAATTGTCGTGAACAATCCAGCACTCATAATCAACATGTCATAACGCAACACGTATACTGGGCAGCGTCGTTGTCTCAAAAAATTGCAGTTAGGTGGCAACTGAACGTGCGTTCTCCTTGATGTACAGCCGAGAACTAGTTGAGTTATAGACACTCTTACCTCCCCCTCCCTCCCTACACCTACAGTGGGGACACACGCCTGCTACGGTCACGCGCCACACCCTGCTTTGCAGCCCTCAGCCATCCCCCAACAGACAAGCTTGTGGAGGCTGAGCGCCTTGAGGCGACGGTCCAAGCATCGGCCTTTCGCTAACCCAAAAGGAAAATGGAAAATTTTGTGTCGCCGCCCACACGCCACCCACTGGTCGAGACGCCACTGCCTACTGTGACCACAGACACACACACACACACACACACACACACACATACGCACATGCACACGACCATTCCCACATTGCGCCCACATTATGGACGTAAAAACACTGCACTGCACTGTAAAACTTAAGATGTATTTAACGTCAACGCATCTCTTATAATCGAACATTTGTTAAAAAATGAAACACACTCGCGACAATATTAAATGTCCTCTATCCATGAAAACAGGTGCAGTCCATTTTCTTTTAGTTTCATGAGCAAAATCAGTAAAGTTTTTACGTCTGACCGCAGGATAAAATTCACATCTCAGTATTTTGCGACATCCAATGAGGCGAAAAAAAAGCTACTGCACATCTGCTGATCACAGATGACCAGATTGCAGAAGATAGTTTTGTTCATGTGTAGGATAGTATAGCAGTTTCATCCTAACATCACATCTCACGAGTTCACTGCCCTCACACTATTAAAGTTAGCACTCCGTCTTCAGGCCACGAGTGGTCTACTGGGACCATCCGACCGCCGTGTCATCCTCAGTGGAGGATGCGGATAGGAGGGGCGTGGGGTCAGCACACCGCTCTCCCAGTCGTTATGATGGTATTCTTGAACGAAGCCGCTACTATTCGGTCGAGGAGCTCCTCAATTGGCGTCAGGAGGCTGAGTGCACCCCGAAAAATGGCAACAGCGCATGGCGGCCTGGATGGTCACCCATCCAAGTGCCGACCACGCCCGACAGCGCTTAACTTCGGTGATCTCACTGGAACCGGTGGACCCACTGCCGCAAGGCCGTTGCCACCTTTTAAAGTAGATACATGTAAAATAGGTCAACTCTCCCGCAGAACACACTAGAGAATGGCGTAAGTCCGATAGACACTCGGATTCTTCTCGTAAATACTTAAGTAATAACATTGCTTGTGAGAACCAACCATAAATCGGTGATATGTATATTCTACTGCATGTGTAAGAACACAGTTATGGATTGGGATAAATATGTTTTGCCTGCTTCAATATAGTGTCGCCTTTGTTGATGTGTGCCTTATGAAAACCCACGTAGATGGAGGGAGAGGGTTAAAAGTGAATGCAGCCAGTGCAGAATTTTTTAGCTTTTCTCGGTCCTGAGTCTCTGGGAGCACCAAGCCGACTTCAGATGCCCCAATTTGATGGTACTTTTTCTATAACTTCATGTATTCACAGTCAATTTACGTAATTTTTCAAGTTTTTTTCGTGATTTTACATATTTAGTCGTATTTCCCTGAATTTTTGGTATTTCCATCAATTTTTGCTAATCATACCTGGTTTCCCTCGATTTTATTCCATTTTGTCATTTTCGCGTTTTTAGTTGTTAGTAGGAATATCAAGGGCTCAGATGGAAACCCAGTTCTAAGCAAAGAGGAGGAAAGCAGAAAGGTGGAAGGAGTATATAGAGGGTCTATACAAAGGCGATGTACTTGAGGGCAATATTATGGAAATGGAAGAGGATGTAGATGAAGATGAAATGGGAGATATGATACTGCTTGAAGAGTCTGACAGAGCACTGAAAGACCTGAGTCGAAACAAGGCCCCGGGAGTAGACAACATTCCATTAGAACTACTGACGGCCTTGGGAGAACCAGTCCTGACAAAACTCTACCATCTGCTGAGCAAGATGTACGACACAGGCGAAATACCCTCAGACTTCAAGAAGAATATAATAATTCCAATCACAAAGAAAGCAGGTGTTGACAGATGCGAAAATTACCGAACTATCAGTTTAATAAGCCACAGCTGCAAAACACTAACGCGAATTATTTACAGACGAATGGAAAAACTGGTAGACCTCGGCGAAGATCAGTTTGGATTCAGTAGAAATGTTGGAACACGTGAGGCAATGCTGACCCTACGACTTATCTTAGAAGAAAGATTAAGGAAAGGCAAACCTACGTTTCTAGCATTTGTAGACTTAGAGAAAGCTTTTGACATTGTTGACTGGAATACTCTCTTTCAAATTCTAAAGGTGGCAGGGGTAAAATACAGGGAGCGAAAGGCTATTTACAATTTGTACAGAAACCAGATGGCAGTTATAAGAGTCTAGGGGCATGAAACGGAAGCAATGGTTGGGAAGGGAGTGAGACAGGGTTGTAGCCTCTCCCCGATGTTATTCAATCTGTATATTGAGCAGGCAGTAAAGGAAACAAAAGAAAAATTTGGAGTAGGTATTAAAATCTAGGGAGAAGAAATAAAAACTTTGAGGTTCGCCGATGACATTGTAATTCTGTCAGAGACAGCAAAGGACTTGGAAGAGCAGTTGAACGGAATCGACAGTGTCTTGAAAGGAGGATATAAGATGAACATCAACAAAAGTAAAACGAGGATAATGGAATGTAGTCGAATTAAGTCGGGTGATCCTGAGGGAGTTAGATTAGAAAATGAGACACTTAAAGTAGTAAAGGAGTTTTGCTATTTCGGGAGCAAAATAACTGATGATGGTCGAAGTAGAGTGGATATAAAATGTAGGCTGGCAATAGCAAGGAAAGCGTTTCTGAAGAAAAGAAATCCGTTAACATCGAGTATAGATTTAAGTGTCAGGAAGTCGTTTCTGAAAGTATTTGTATGGAGTGTAGCCATGTATGGAAGTGAAACATGGACAATAAATAGTTTGGACAAGAGGAGAATAGAAGCTTTCGAAATGTGGTGCTACAGAAGAATGCTGGAGATTAGGTGGGTAGATCACATAACTAATGAGGAGGTATTGAATAGGATTGGGGAGAAGTTTGTGGCACAACTTGACTAGAAGAAGGGATCGGTTGGTAGGACATGTCCTGCGGCATCAAGGGATCACAAATCTAGCATTGGAGGGCAGCGTGGAGGGTAAAAATCGTAGAGGGAGACCAAGAGATGAATGCACTAAGCAGATTCAGAAGGATGTAGGTTGCAGTAGGTACTGGGAGATGAAGGAGCTTGCACAGGATAGATTAGCATGGATAGCTGCATCAAACCAGTCTCAGGACTGAAAACCACAACAACAGTTGTTTTTCCATATGTATATCGTCATATTGTTGGCATACCCATGCTTTGTTTGATTTTAGACGAGATTACTTGTGTGTCATACACAGTAGCTATGAAAAAGTGCTAAGAATTTCCCTTTTCCAGATGATCTGCATGCATGAATTTTGTACAGGAAGATCATCAAAGTATTGTAACGCTCGCCTCGTACCTAGATGAGACTCATCAAGTGGTGCAGATCGGTAAGTCGTAGTCTGGAAACTAATCCATGTATTGCTGTGACACATCAGACAGGTTGTCTGCAGACTCGTGTATCGATGCACTTGATGGAAACTCAAAGTCTGGCACAGCTCTACATGGTCATCTAACCTCCACTCTACCATGTAGTGATCTGCAACAGGGAGTTGACATGTGTACAGATTAGATTTATCGTGCTGCTCTGATATTTTTTGGCCATAATTATATGCCCTTATTGCTCACCACGTGAGCTTCACTGCTTTTTTTTTTTTTTTTTTTTTTTTTTACAGCTTCCAACTCTGATACGCCCCCACAACCATGTCAGGACAACTACAAACTGTAGATTTTGGGTACTTTTATTCTAGTAATAAGTTTGTCGTTAATTAACAGTGTGATGACTGCACTTAGCATCAGGGAAGATGGGAGTGTCACCTCCACGTGCCTACAGAGTGCGCACACCCAACAACATAATTTGTTGATGGACAGTTAGCAATCATCGCCCTGCTGACAGCTCTACACACCAATGCACACAGAGACTACGCAAGTATATTACCAACTGCGAAGCCTCTATTTGAACCGCTTGTATGTCTTCAAATAGCGAAAAAATGTTCGCAAAACAGTTCTGAAGGAGATTTAAGTACATTTAAATGAGTCCTGCTAAAGAGCATAACATCCTCGATGCAAGTTGTATTATCAACATTTCGTAACAATATTGTCTAGATTCTCCAGTAATAACAACAAACCAAGGCATCATGCTGCGCCTGTCACACATCTTTTTATACTCTTAAATATCCACGATGATGACACATAATCATCCCAATTCCACTATCTTGTGTGCTAGATGTCCGTTGGAAGGATGGAAGCAGTCCTTTGTGAGTATTACTCTTATGTACGATACAGAACAGCGTATTAGTCAGATGGTACAGCACTGTACTCCATTAATGCCAACCATGACCTCCTGCAGGTGGAACCACCACGCATTATATCCAGAATGGTGTCAAGGTGATGATCCACAATACAGTACGTCCGAAACAGCGTTCAAAGGTAGATCCATTACTGAGAGGACAGGGTGACGTTTATGGTAGCCATCTACGACACTTGCGTAGACACACACATACAGAAAATAGAGCAAGTACATTGCATCTGTGGAATATATGGTTGTGCGTGACTGGGTGCAGTCGACCATAGTAGTGTACCGTCCGACTAATGTGCTGTTCTGTACTATTTATTAGAATAATACTCCATTCAATGGACATCTAGCACACAAAAGAGCTAAACTACCTAATATCATACCCAGACTTGTTTGTGCAAGAGGAATGCTACCTGAGCTGTGCTGGTGCTCATGTAAAAAGCAAAAAGTCTTTTACATCTCCTTTCGGTACTGGCCTTGGTGTTTACTGCCTTGTAAGATGTTACTGCTTTTTCCTGTTCATTTTCGTTCAGCAGATCCTAGGTGGTATCCAAATATATCAGCTATCATGCCGATTTTCCTCACTCTGTTTCCTAGTGAGACGTAATCGCTTCTGCCAAAACCATACTACTACTACTGCTAATGATAAGCACAACTGACGTAGGAAATATGATTGAGGGTATGTAAATTTCTGTCTTAAAATGACATATAAAATCCATTAATTTCCTAAGAAACTGAACAGCAATCCCCTGACTCCGTTCTAGTTGACTCGAGCAATGGATGTACATTGACAATGCGATCCTAGCCCAACAAAATAGTGTAGAAGGAAGTAGTTTTATCATTTGGCAGGGTGCTTGTACGGCTGACGTTGGACAAATATATTCTACATTAGAATATTAAGAGCGAGGCATTCCACACTACTAATACTTCAGATACCATATGGTTTTAACAATATAGCATTTTTAGGTACAGAGCCGTTTAACCATAGGAGTGTGTGTTTATGCTCTACAGTCACTTCTTTCATGCTGGTACCTTCCTGGTACTGGCTTCAGACAGTGGAATAATGCTTCAGAATTAATAGCACTGTTGAATGTTTCAAACTCCACCTGTCTGGAGCTCCATCATGTACAAATAACACATTTCTTTTTAACCATCTGTTATATCACCACAACACTCTCACGTCTACTATACACCAATAAGAGGGGAGGATTCGTGTTGCAGTGAGGATTGGTCAATCACAATGTGGGAGGGATTTGTTAATCTCCAGCTTTATCCCATGAATGTGTGAATTCTCTGTGACACCCATCCACAGAGGGAAAGATGGCCAGCTGTAATCGAAATTCTGCACTATGATAGATGCACTGTAAATATATGGATAACTTTTTTCATCGGTGTAGGACGCAGTCTGGTATACTTTCGCATATATTGCCAAATGGATGTACTGCACAGTCATCTATCTGCATTCACAATCTAGTATATTATAGCTGCAAAGTAGTTGAGGGGTGATTTGGTGATGATACAGGAAGCAATCTGCTGTGTCATTGGCTGGCACTGAAATTAATGCAGAATTGGCAAAATTGCTAAAATTTATCATACACCTACTGCAGTGCATATTACAGTACATCGTTCCATATCAAAGGTGTCTTTCCCATTCTGTCCATCCACTGATACACTGTTGATTACCACATAATAATGATTGGCTAACACAACTTGGTTGAGATTGAGAGAGCCTTTGCAGAACACTGGATATCTGATACTCGTCGCTGTGGAGCATAGGATTAAAGGTAGAGGTTCTCATCTTTAGACTATTGTTTTCAATGCTGCACTCTTGTGTCCTGTTTCCATATCCTGTGATGCCTTCCACATACTTTTTCTTTTCACCAATAAGATAACACTACCTCTTTTTATTTCTACTACCTCATGCATGTTGTGAACAGCACCTTCCACTGATGGTCGACACCAGAACAGTAACCACGTCCATGACTGCGAGGAAACAATGCTCTTCAAAATGGAACACTGAGACATCCGTTACCCTGTCACTGTGGAAGATGAGATTAACTATATAGGTCATCACCTTTGGATAGTTATTGGAAATGTTCTGCAATGGTGTAAAATATTCCAGGTTCCATATGTTGTGATGTCTTCCACATGTTTGTCACTGAGAAACATCGCCTCTGTGTTTTATTTCTGCCAACTTGTGTTTTGTGGGAGCTGTGCAGTTTACACCATGTGATGATCAGCTTAATGTGAGTTCCAATGGGTTGAAACGTGTTAATGCCAGTTTAACACCTAACTCAGGGCTTGAAGTCATGGTACAAAAACGAAGTATATGGCCGTGTACAAAGCTGTAGTCATTCACTGCTTGGGTGTGTTACAGCTGAAAAAAACACTGTATTAAATTGCTTATGAAGGAACAATACAGAAACCCTTTCTTGTGAATGATAGTCCTCCAGTACAGTCAATAAAACTTAATGCAGGTCTGTGCAAGCAGACCACTGGTCACTTGCTCCAGTGGAGTGACATGTGTGTACGTAATGTGCTCGATGTCAACAGGAGGGCAGTGTTTGTTTTTAGATATATTGGAAGAGAGCTGTGGTAAAATCTTATAGCAGGATCTTTTACAAGGGCTGGTATAGCTGGTTAATGCTTGGTCGCAGATAGTTCTGTCAAAACTCATCGATTTTGCTCATAAAACTAATAGAAATCGCCTGTATAGTCACATGGGATCATGACTTTTTATCATTACCAACACGATCCCCTGTTTAAAAATAGCTGTTACCACTAGTCCTATATTATGGTATCGATGTAACGGAGGAGAGATGGATGTGGTGAAATTTTATAGGAGATTCTATTACAAGACAGGTTTGCACGATTTTTTTTTTTGTAAACGCCAGTGTGATGTAGCTTTGCACTGGTAAAATGTGCCTAGCCACAGTGTACAAAACAGCTATGTGCTCTTGAAATGTAGCTTGTTGTTGAATGTAAAATTATTGTTTTTTTTCTGACATGTGTTCAAATAGCAATGTATTCTCTCTAATGTTAATTTATGTGTCTAAGGTATTTTTAATACACATGTGGATGACAGTTTATTTATAAAGACTGATTTGAATGGAAGAGATGCTCTCAGGTTGTGTAATATTTCAGTCAACCTGAAAGAAATTGATTAACATAGATGTTTTTTCTTCAGAGTTTAAATTGTCGATTTTTCTTTACTTCGATGATATGATGGTTTCGAAATAATGACGAGATTCTAAAGTGATCTGTAGTTTTTGCAGAAAAACAGTGGAATTGTTTCTCCTGATATTACGCAGAGTGGACATGTCTAGACCTCTACTGTCTGGAGGCGCTGTAATTTTCTTTTCACTTCGTCGGACGTCGCGAAGTAATGTGATGCTAATTGTATCCTGCAGTCAGACATGAAAACTTTATCGATTTTGTTCACAAAACTAAAGGAAAAATGGACTGCACCTGTCTTCGTGGAAATAGGACATTTATTAGCGCCGTGATTGTGTTTTCATTTTTAATAGATGCTCGATTATAAGAGATGCATTGACTTTAAATTCAACTGTTACAGGGCAGTGTTTTCACATTCAGAACTGCTAACACTGTATGTGTTCATCTTATACCATCCTTTCAAGACAGTGTCCATTCCGTTCAACTGCTCTTCCAAGTGCTTTGCTGTCTCTGACAGAATTACAATGTCACTGGCGAACCTCAAAGTTTTAATTTCTTCTCCATGGATTTTAATTCCTACTCCGAATTTTTCTTTTGTTTCCTTCACTGCTTGCTCAATATACAGATTGAATAGCATCGGGGAGAGGCTACAACCCTGTCTCACTCCCTTCCCAACCACTGCTTCCCTTTTATGTCCCTCGACTCTTATAACTGCCATCTGGTTTCTGTACACTTTTAACATAAGATGCTTGAATGCGTGGATTGTGGCAGCATTTTAAATTTTTAAATTCGAAATTTTTACGCGAAATATTTAAAATCGAATTTTTGTTGTCCCTACGCTGCAACTGGTGCCAAGAGTTGAGGTTTCCCGGTTGCGGGATTAGTGAGAGTGGTGACCAGGTGTACTTTTGTGCGATTTCATTTCGCGTTATCTGCCGGCGGAGGCGTTATCGGCGCCGCGAGCCGCTCTTATAGGGCCGCCCCGTGGCGCCCAGCCAGCCAGTGCTGCGCTGCGCTGTGGCGAGCTGAACCGCGATGGAGCTGCGAGGGAGAGTGGCGCTGGTGACTGGCGGCGCCTCGGGCATCGGCCTGCAGTACGCTCGCCACCTGCTGCTCGCCGGCCTCAAGGTAGGCGGGCCGGGGGCTGTGCCTCCGTCGCACATTACGCACAGCGCTTTCAGGAGCCACTCTGATCGCTACTGGGACGTGGAATGGCAGTCGACAGTGACTTCGTAACTGCGATTTAGGACGCCGAGACGCGTTTAATGAGTGTCACAACAGATGACAGACCGTACTACCGAGCAAACGGATAACGCTCTTTACAGCGATGCTCACGCTTTGTTTCACACTAGTAACTGACAAGTTCAAAGAGAATTACACGGAACATACGCTGAAGAGCTAAAGAAACTGGCACCCCTGCCTAATATTCTGTAGGGTCTCCACGAACACGCAAAACTTCCGCAACATGAATCCTACAGGTCTGTCCATAAATCCGTAAGAGTACGATGGGGTGGAGATCTCTTCTGAACAGAACGTTCAAGGCATCCCAGATATGCTCAGTAATGCTATGTCGGGGGTGGGGGGTTGGTGGCCGGCGAAAGTGTTTAAACTCAGAAGAATGTTCCCGGAGCCACTCTGTAGCAATTCTGGGGCAGTAGGGTGTCGCATTGTCCTATTGGAAATGCCCAAGTTCGTCGGAATGCACAATGGACATGAATGAGTGCAGGTAATCAGACAAGAGGCTTACGTATGTGCCACCTGTCAGAGTCGTATCTACACGTATCAAGCGTCTCATATTACACGCCCCACACCATTACAGAGACTTCACCAGCTTGAACAGTCCCCTGCTGACATGCAGGGTCCATCGATTCATGAAGTTGTCCGTACACGTCCTTCCGCTCGATACAATTTGAAGGGAGACCCGTCCGACCAGGCAACCTGTTTCCAGTCATCAACAGTCCAATGTCGGTGTTGATAGGCTCAGGTGAGGCGCAAAGCTTTGTGTCGTACACTCATCAAGGATGCACGAATGGGTCTTCGGCTTCGAGAGCCCATATCGATAATCTTTCGTTGAATGGTTCGCACGTCGACACTTGTTGATGGCCGGCCGGCGTGGCCGTGCGGTTCTAGGCGCTACAGCTGCAACCGCCAGACCGTTGCGGTCGCAGGTTCGAATCCTGCCTCGGATATGGATGTGTGTTGTGTCCTTAGGTTAGTTAGGTTTAAGTAGTTCTAAGTTGTAGGGGACTGATGACCTCAGAAGTTAAGTCCCATAGTGCTCAGAGCCATTTGAACTTGTTGATGGCCCAGCATTGAAATCTGCAGCAATTTGAGGAAGGGTTGCACTTCTGCCACGTTGAACGATTCTCTTCGGTCGTCGCAATTTGTGGAAGGGTTGCACTTCTGTCACGCTGAACAATTCTCTTCGGTCGTCGCTGGTCCCGTTCTTGCAGGATCTTTTTCCGGCCGCAGTGATGTCGCAGATTTGATGTTTTACCGGATTCCTGACATTCACGGCGCACTCGTGGAATGGTCGTACCGGAAAATCCCCACTTCATCGGTACCTTACAGATGCTGTGTCCCATCGCTCGTGTGCCTACTATAAAACCACGTTCAGACTCACTTAAACCTTGATAATTTGCCATTTTAACAGCAATAATCGGTCTAACAACTGCCTCAGACAATTGTTGTATTATATAAACCGCAGTGTCTTATTCTGCCTGTTTATATATCTCTGCACTTGAATACGTATGCCTATACTAGTTTCTTTGGCGCTTCAGTGTAGTTATCGAGATGCAACAGCTTAGTTTCAAAAGACGACTGCTCAAAAACTACAAGACATACAGAAGAACGATACATTTCAATGCACAGAGCGTCTTTACAAGTTTTGAGTTTTGAATCCAAGTAGTTTGCGTCGGTAGACACGCAACACAATGGACAGATTTGCAAAGCACGCTGTTGTCATCATTCCTTCCCTGGCAGCAGCAACAGTGACTTAAATGAATTTCTCGCACATATTGACATTTGCTGCATTAAGAAAGGTATTCGTATTGAGTACCTACACTGTGACATAAAAAGTCTGAAAGACGATCTATCCTCTGATACAGGTCTGTTTCCTGTGTGTCCTGTACGTTTTGTGCAGTCACCTTCTGAAACTTCAACCGTATAAGGGGCAGTGAAATGAAAATGAAACAGACGAAAAAAGTGAGTAAACTTGTTGTGTCGGTAGCTGGGCCGACACCGTGAAGTTGAGATGGCTGAAAAGGCACTCTAGACTAACGCAGACGGGCGTGATGTACTGGAACAGGATACGTAATTAATGTTAGGAAGAAAAGTACGGAGCATGTTTAATACGTAACTTTACTCATTCCTTGTGGTACATCGATCTTGACGATACACAGAAGACTTTAAGTACAATCACTGTATGGCTAATGGCGCCTTGCTAGTTCGTAGCCATTAACTTAGCTGATGGCTATTCTGTCTCTCGGCTAATGAGAGAGAAAGGCTTCGTACAACTGGGCGGTAACTAGGTTCTCGTACAACTGGGCGGTAGCTAGGTTCTCGTACAACTGGGGCGAGTGCTCTCTCTTATCACGAGACCTGCCTTGGTGGTGGCGCTAGGTCTGCGATTACACAGTGGCGACACGCGGGTCCGACATGTACTACATGGACCGCGGCCGATTTAAGCTACCACCTAGCAAGTGTGGTGTCTGGCGTTGACACCACAAAACTGCTTGTTATTTCAATAGCAATCGCAATAATTGCTAATACATTTACTCTATTGTAAAACAAGAGGAACGGCGTCATGGAAAAACGTTTGCGGTTTCTTATGGAACCACGATTGTATCCAGGCATGCACCTCTTCATCCGAATCAAGTCGACGGCTGCAAATGTCTCTCTTCAGGGCTGCAAAAAATATGGAAATCGCATGGGGAGAGATCAGGACTGTATGTACGATGTTTAAGGGCATCCTACTAAAACTTCTGCATTGTAGTCGAAACAACCTTGGCCGCATCTAGGCCTCTATTATTTGTTACCCATCCATGCAAGAGCGAAGAAGAAGCCACGATTTCTTATAAGATGATGCCATTTGTCTGTTGCTGTAAGCCGAAATTTTCTTAACTTATATTGCAATATTACATGCTGAGCACAAGCCAGAGCCACCTTATTATGGCTGAAAGGAATCCACCCCTGAAACAGCTTGGCCCCTGTACATGACGTATAGGTCCACTTAGCCCTGTGTGTTGCACACTGACAAAGGCGTAACAACACCGCATCTGTCGCACTGAAATGTAACACCATCCCTACCCACAACTGACCTATCACATAGACTCACATACAGCATCGGTGGTGGTGCTGTCTGTGACTCTGCCTCCGCTACCAGACAATATTTACAAGTAGCACCACTTTAACCATTTACAAGTGCTGGCGTTGTTGAGATGCGACAACAGCGTCGTCCATTATCGTTCGAAAAATGGAAAATCAGAAACTGGCGAGGAGTTTCTTTGCAGTGACTGCTTAAAGAAGCAGTGTTGTGGAAATACTGAAATTTCCAGTGATGTTTTTTATAGATGTCGTAGCACTAACTCAACAAAAATGTCTCGAAGCCTTTCGTTCATCTTTTGGTAATAAGTCACGTTCAGAAAAGACTATTAACAACTATTCTACAGTATTTCGTCGCATGTCGTCCTTCTGTGGACTGTGGATTTAGTCTATGTCTCCTCCCCAACAGTATTTACTATCATACTCCACCAGAATTTAGGTATCGAACTGATTGACTAGTAACTCACATTTGTACATTTGTTGCAACATGACGATGTGCCATAAAAAACGATCACAGTTAAATTTTTAATCAATTCTATACTATTAATGAGGGAAAAATTTGATATAAGGAAAGTTCCAGTTTTCGTTCCCATTGGACCAAATATATACATATTCACTTTAGAAAACACAGTCCTGCCTTTTAATGTGAGTACTGCACCAAAGCCACCACCAGCGCATTTTGTTAGTGTGGGTTCCTTACATCAGGGGCAGGTATGCACTCAGAGGCAAACCTGTTGTTCTCCCTTGATTGACAGGTATTTAACCTATTGTTCTCCTTTGATTGACAGGTCATTAACCTATTGTTCTGCTAAGAGGATCATTCCTTGTGACTGACAGATCATTAACCTGTTGTTGTACTAAAGGATCATTCCTTTTCATTGACAGGTCCTTAACCTATTGTTCCCTCATCCTCTCCGATTCCCCCCTCACCCCTCAGGAAACCTCCTCCCTCCCCCCCTCTCTGCTTCAGGTACACTTTCAGGTCTGAGTTATTGGAATAGCCCCTCTCACTCTTATCAATTTGATTGACTACTTAATTAAATTGATCAATTAATTAGCCTCTCCTCTCCCTGATAAACCCCCTGCCCTCCCACAATCTCTCTCGGAAATTGGCGGGACAAAGACTCAGTTGATCGGTCGTTTGGAGGGAATTCGATTGTAGTGTATGGAATATTGTTTCAAGAATTTATACAATATATAGAATATTGTTCAGTTATTTATGGCAATGTATGGAATATACTTTATTTATTTAGTTAAAGAATTTGTCTGGAAATCGATTGCTGTGTAAGGAATATTGTTTAAGCAATTTAGACAATGTGTGGAATATTGTTTATTTAAGCAGTTTAGAGGATTCAGGGCAGTGTATGGAGTATAGTTTATTTATTTATCTAATGAATGTTTCAGGAAATCAATCATCACCCCCGCCACCCCATCCCTATCCCGCTCGAGCCCTCCTTTACCTGGAAATTGCCGGCTGCGGTGGTCTAGCGGTTCTAGGCGCTCAGTGCGGAACCGCGCGACTGCTACGGTCGCAGGTTCGAATCCTGCCTCGGGCATGGGTGTGTGTGATGTCCTTAGGTTAGTTAGGTTTAAGTAGTTCTAAGTTCTAGGGGACTGATGACCGCAGATGTTAAGTCCCATAGTGCTCAGAGCCATTTGAACCATTTTACCTGGAAACTGGCGGCTCTGAGGTGGACAGGAAGGATCTCATGAAGGGAAATTCAAGGTTATATGTTTATTTATATAAAAAAATCGGTTTGCTCATCATTCAATGCTGTTTGGAAAATGCAGGCTTGTAGAAGTAATTAAATCGATCGACCTCCTTTTTATTCCGATCGCGCAAGGAATACCGTCATGCAACACAGGTCACACATAATTACCCTGTTAAAAGTCGATCTGGAAGCATACACAGGCCGCTGTCCCCTGTCCACAGGAACGCACTCGCTGCCAGGAGTCGGGCGGGATGCACTGGCGGCCCAGTAAAGTGACGACGCGGCCGCCAGCCGCTGAACCACGAGCAGGTGTCAGTTCGGGTCCCACAGGCATGAGGCGGCGGCGTCCCTTTCATACATGACACCTGAGAAATACCTGTTAGAATACGTGTTCACCTAGGCATCGTTGCTGGCGCGATGACGCAAAGCTGCGTCTCCAGTGCTGAGAGAGATGTAACGGGGCAGCCCGTCCATTACTTGTCAGTCCCTTCCCGGAATTCGCAAAGGGCAGCAGAAATAGTCAACCGTCGCTTCTGTACGAGCTTTTGTGACGTCTCAGCTTGCCTGCATATAAATTCTTTTCCTAACAGGCGCTGTTTACGAAAATAGCCCGAATAACACCGAATGTATTCTTCCTGATGATCCTAATGGTACAGCCTGTCCGTCACTGAATTTAACCATTTAACTGCTGCTGCTGCCAGTGTGGGAACACTGTCCGCCTTTTTTTTCTGAAGACGAGACTTTCAGTGGCAAAAATTATTTTGTACAGATCGCCATAATGCACTAACAATTAAACCTCGCAAAAGTTGTCTACAGATCATCAAATACATACAAGACTCACAAGAATATTGGGAACCAGGAACATATTTACCACTGTAACCACAATTAGAATTACTATTGCTGCTATAGTCTGACGCCGATTGATGTACAGGTAATGTCTCCTCTTGACGGATGGGTTCTGGAATGAATCTCAGTATCTATAGTACACATAATTTTCCACGTAAAAATCTCTCTCATACCCTCACGGTTATCGATGCACTGAACCTATATGCCCCTCACGGTAGAACACACACTCATTTTCTCTGGTCATGCCACTTCTAAGCCACAGTAACATTACACTGCAATATACGCACAAACAGTGCAGTTATCTCTTATATCCATACAGCGCCCGAAAAAATTATGGTATGCCCACACTCACACCGACTATGTGTCTCGATTCTCCTCAGTCCTAGGAAATTGTCTGACAAAGCTTTCGAATGAGCGCTTCTGGAAGGTGCTGCATCCTGCCGGGATTCTCTCAAACGAATGTTATGAAGGACAGGCGTCTGACACTATGTGATAATGAATACCGAACCCGCGGACGTAACGCGTGGAAAGATATCACTGAAGCGGGTTAGTGTATTGTAACCAACAACACTATCGATAGAACAACATCTACATCTACATCTATACTCCGCGAGCCACCTTACGGTGTGTGGCGGAGGGTACTTATTGTACCACTATCTGATCCCCCCTTCCCTGTTCCATTCACGAATTGTGCGTGGGAAGAACGACTGCTTGTAAGTCTCCGTATTTGCTCTAATTTCTCGGATCTTTTCGTTGTGATCATTACGCGAGATATATGTGGGCGGTAGTAATATGTTGCCCATCTCTTCCCGGAATGTGCTCTCTCGTAATTTCGATAATAAACCTCTCCGTATTGCGTAACGCCTTTCTTGAAGTGTCCGCCACTGGAGCTTGTTCAGCATCTCCGTAACGCTCTCGCGCTGACTAAATGTCCCCATGACGAATCGCGCTGCTTTTCGCTGGATCATGTCTATCTCTTCTATTAATCCAACCTGGTAAGGGTCCCATACTGATGAGCAATACTCAAGATTCGGACGAACAAGCGTTTTGTAAGCTACTTCTTTCGTCGATGAGTCACATTTTCTTAGAATTCTTCCTATGAATCTCAACCTGGCGCCTGCTTTTCCCACTATTTGTTTTATGTGATCATTCCACTTCAGATCGCTCCGGATAGTAACTTCTAAGTATTTTACGGTCGTTACCGCTTCCAATGATTTACCACCTATGGCATAATCGTACTGGAATGGATTTCTGCCCCTATGTATGCGCATTATATTACATTTATCTACGTTTAGGGAAAGCTGCCAGCTGTCGCACCATGCATTAATCCTCTGCAGGTCCTCCTGGAGTACGTACGAGTCTTCTGATGTTGCTACTTTCTTGTAGACAACCGTGTCATCTGCAAATAGCCTCACGGAGCTACCGATGTTGTCAACTAAGTCATTTATGTATATTGTAAACAATAAAGGTCCTATCACGCTTCCTTGCGGTACTCCCGAAATTACCTCTACATCTGCAGATTTTGAACCGTTAAGAATGACATGTTGTGTTCTTTCTTCTAGGAAATCCTGAATCCAATCACAAACCTGGTCCGATATTCCGTAAGCTCGTATTTTTTTCACTAAACGTAAGTGCGGAACCGTATCAAATGCCTTCCTGAAGTCCAGGAATACGGCATCAATCTGCTCGCCAGTGTCTACGGCACTGTGAATTTCTTGGGCAAATAGGGCGAGCTGAGTTTCACATGATCTCTGTTTGCGGAATCCATGTTGGTTATGATGAAGGAGATTTGTATTATCTAAGAACGTCATAATACGAGAACACAAAACATGTTCCATTATTCTACAACAGATTGACGTAAGCGAAATAGGCCTATAATTATTCGCATCTGATTTATGACCCTTCTTGAAAATGGGAACGACCTGCGCTTTCTTCCAGTCGCTAGGTACTTTACGTTCTTCCAGCGATCTACGATAAATTGCTGATAGAAAGGGGGCAAGTTCTTTAGCATAATCACTGTAGAATCTTAAGGGTATCTCGTCTGGTCCGGATGCTTTTCCGCTACTAAGTGATAGCAGTTGTTTTTCAATTCCGATATCGTTTATTTCAATATTTTCCATTTTGGCGTCCGTGCGACGGCTGAAGTCAGGGACCGTGTTACGATTTTCCGCAGTGAAACAGTTTCGGAACACTGAATTCAGTATTTCTGCCTTTCTTCGGTCGTCCTCTGTTTCGGTGCCATCGTGGTCAACGAGTGACTGAATAGGGGATTTAGATCCGCTTACCGATTTTACATATGACCAAAACTTTTTAGGGTTCTTGTTTAGATTGTTTGCCAATGTTTTATGTTCGAATTCGTTGAATGCTTCTCTCATTGCTCTCTTTACGCTCTTTTTCGCTTCGTTCAGCTTTTCCTTATCAGCTATGATTCGACTACTCTTAAACCTATGATGAAGCTTTCTTTGTTTCCGTAGTACCTTTCGTACATGATTGTTATACCACGGTGGATCTTTCCCCTCGCTTTGGACCTTAGTCGGTACGAACTTATCTAAGGCGTACTGGACGATGTTTCTGAATTTTTTCCATTTTTGTTCCACATCCTCTTCCTCAGAAATGAACGTTTGATGGTGGTGACTCAGATATTCTGCGATTTGTGCCCTATCACTCTTGTTAAGCAAATATATTTTCCTTCCTTTCTTGGCATTTCTTATTACACTTGTAGTCATTGATGCAACCACTGACTTATGATCACTGATACCCTCTTCTACATTCACGGAGTCGAAAAGTTCCGGTCTATTTGTTGCTATGAGGTCTAAAACGTTAGCTTCACGAGTTGGTTCTCTAACTATCTGCTCGAAGTAATTCTCGGACAAGGCAGTCAGGATAATGTCACAAGAGTCTCTGTCCCTGGCTCCAGTTCTGATTGTGTGACTATCCCATTCTATACCTAGTAGATTGAAGTCTCCCCCTATTACAATAGTGTGATCACGAAACTTCTTCACGACGTTCTGCAGGTTCTCTCTGAGGCGCTCAACTACTACGGTTGCTGATGCAGGTGGTCTATAGAAGCATCCGACTATCATATCTGACCCACCTTTGATACTTAACTTAACCCAGATTATTTCACATTCGCATTCGCTAATAACTTCACTGGATATTATTGAATTCTTTACTGCTATAAATACTCCTCCACCATTGGCGTTTATCCTATCCTTGCGGTATATATTCCATTCTGTGTCTAGGATTTCGTTACTGTTCACTTCCGGTTTTAACCAACTTTCCGTTCCTAATACTATATGCGCACTATTTCCTTCAATAAGAGATACTAATTCAGGAACCTTGCCCTGGATACTCCTGCAGTTTACCAATATTACGTTAACTTTTCCTGTTTTTGGTCTCTGAGGACGGACGTTCTTTATCAACGATGATAATGTCCTCTCTGGTAAGCCGTCAGGTATTTTATCGTTTCGCCCAAGGGGGGGTCCCTCTAACCTAAAAAACCCCCGTGTGCACGCCACACGTACTCTGCTACCCTAGTAGCTGCTTCCGGTGTGTAGTGCACGCCTGACCTGTCTAGGGGGGCCCTACAGTTCTCCACCCAATAACGGAGGTCGATGAATTTGCAACCATTATAGTCGCAGAGTCGTCTGAGCCTCTGGTTTAGACCCTCCACACGGCTCCAAACCAGAGGACCGCGATCGACTCTGGGCACTATGCTGCAGATATTAAGCTCAGCTTGCACTCCGCGTGCGATGCTGGTTGTCTTCACCAAATCAGCCAGCCGCCGGAAGGAACCAAGGATGGCCTCAGAACCCAAGCGGCAGGCGTCATTCGTTCCGACATGTGCTACAATCTGCAGCCGGTCACACCCAGTGCGTTCAATAGCTGCCGGAAGGGCCTCCTCCACATTACGGACGAGACCCCCCGGCAAGCACACCGAGTGCACACTGGCATTCTTCCCCGACCTACCCGCTATTTTCCTGAGGGGCTCCATAACCCGCCTAACGTTGGAGCTCCCTATAACTAATAGGCCCGCCCTCTGTGACTGTCGGGACCTTGCCGGAGAATCGGCCACTGGCCCAACAGGCGAGGCATCCTGTGGTGGCTCGGAAACGATGTCATCACCACTAGGAAGCACCCCGTACCTGTTGGAAAGGGGTAAGGCAGCTGCCACGCGGCCAGATCCCACCTTCGCCTTTCGGCCAGGCACGCGCGAACCCACCACTGTCCGCCATTCACCCTGGAGTAATGGCTGACCGGTAAGATGCTCACTGCCGGAAGACGCAGCGACATCAGGGGTTCCATGTGATTCCAAGGCCACCGAAGTAGGCATAGGTCTCACCACAGTTGCCCCAACGCCACTAAGAGCCGACGCCTGCGCCTCGAGCTCGATGAGCCTAACAAACAAAGCCTCCACCTGCCCCCGAAGAGTGGCCAATTCTCCTTGCGTCCGCTCACAACAACCACAGTCCCTACACATGACTATGTTTACCCTACTCTATACGGTGACAAATTCCCAAGATAATCTTCTGATGAGCTACTCTGATAATCAAGAAACACTCACTGAAATACGAGACGCGAAAACTACGCTAGGTTTTCCCAGAAAAACTATTTAAAAGCTAAGCGCAGCAAATAAGTACAAAAACGCTTTATACAAACAGTACTCGCTGCTGCTGGTGCTCTCGCTCTGGCTGTCACAAGACAACAAGGAAAATGCGAGGGTACGCTTGGGGGTGCCAACGAAGGGTTTTATTGTTACAGCCGTATTGCCCGTCTTGTTTGTACACTACAGCAGGTCCAGTTGAACACTTGCATTCTTATATTGTGCAGCTGTTTATGAAATGAATCTCTACATCTACGTGATTACTCTGCTATTCACAATAAAGTGCCTGGCAGAGGGTTCAATGGACCACCTTCAAGCTGTCTCTCTACCGTTCCACTCTCGATCGGGAAAAGCGGGCACTTGAATTTTTCTGTGCTAGCCCTGATTTCTCTTATTTTATCGTCATGATCATTTATCCCTATGTAGGTGGGTGCCAACAGAATGTTTTCGCAGTCGAAGGAGAAAACTGGTGATTGAAATTTCATGAGAAGATCCCGTCACAACGAAAAACGCCTTTGTTTTAATGATTGCCACTCCAATTCACGTATCATGTCTCTGACACTATCTCCCCTATTTCGCGATAATACAAAACGACCTGCCCTTCTTTGAACTTTTTCGATGTCATCCGTCAGTCCCACCTGATGCGGATCCCACACCGCACAGCAATACTACAGAATAGGGCGGACAAGCGTGGTGTAAGCAGTCTCTTTAGTAGACCTGTTCACCTTCTAAGTGTTCTGCCAATGAATCACAGTCTTTGGTTCGCTCTACCCACAATATTATCTATGTGACAGTTCCAATTTAGGATATTTGTAATTGTAATCCCTAAGTATTTAGCTGAATTTACAGCCCTTCAGATTTGTGTGACATATCGCGTAATCGAAATTTAGCTTATTTCTTTTAGTAATCATGTGAATAACTTCACACTTTTCCTTATTCAGGGTCAATTGCCACTTTTCGACCCATACAGATGTCTTATCTAAATCATTTTGCAAGTCGTTCTGGTCATCTGATGACTTAACAAGACGGTAAATGACAGCATCATCTGCAAACAATCTAAGAAGGCTTCTCAGATTGTCTCCTGTGTCGTTAATATAGATCAGGAACAATAGAGGGCCTATAACACTTCCTTGGGGAACGCCGGATATTACTTATGTTTTACTCGATGACTTACCGTCTATTACTACGAACTGTGACCTTTCTGACAGCAAATCACGAATCCAGTCACACAAGTGAGGCGATACTCCGTAGGCACGCAGTTTGGTTAGAAGACGCTTGTGAAGAACGGTGTCGAAAGCCTTCTGGAAATTTAAAAATATGGAATCAATTTGACATCCCCTGTCGAAAGCACTTATTACTTCATGAGTATAAAGAGCTAGTTGTGTGTCACAAGAACGACATTTTCTGAAACCGCTCTGAGTATGTGTCAATAAATCGTTTTCTTCGAGGTAATTCATAATGTTCGAATACAGTATATGTTCCAAAACCCTACTGCAAATCGCCGTTAGTGATATAGGCCTGTAATTCAGCGGATTACTCCTACTTCCCTTTTTGGGTATTGGTGTGACTTGAGCAATTTTCCTGTCTTTAGGTACGGATCTTTCTGTGAGCGAGTGGTTGTATATAACTGCTAAATATGGAGCTATTTTATCAGCATATTCTGAGAGAAACCTGACTGGTATACAATCTAGACCGGAGGCCTTGCCTTTATTGATTTAAGCTGCTTCGTTACTCCGAGGATATCTACTTCTATGTTTCTCATCTTGGCAGTTGTTCTTGGTTGGAATTCAGGAATATTTACTTCGTCTTCTTTGGTGAAGGAGTTTCGGAATACCGTGTTTAATAGCTCTGCTTTAGTGGAACTGTCATCAGTGACTTCACCGTTGTTATCGCGCAGTGAAGGCATTGATTGCGTCTTGCCACTGGTCTGCTTTATGTATGACCAGAATCTCTTTGGGTTTTCTGCCAGATTTCGAGATAAAATTTCGTTGTGGAAATTATTAAAAGCGTCTCGCATTGAAGTAGGCGCCATATTTCGAACTTCTGTAAAACTTTGCCAATCTTGGGGATTTTCCGTTCTTTTAAATTTGGCATGCTTTTTTCGTTGCTTCTGCAACATCGATCTGACCCGTTTTGTGTACCATGGGGGATCAGTACCATCACTTATTAATTTATGTGGTATATATCTCTCAGTTGCTGGCGATACTATTTCTTTGAAAACATTCCACAACTTTTCTACGCCTGCATGATCAGATCGGAAGGAGTGGAGACTGTCTCTTAAAATGGCGGTAAGAGCATTTTTATCAGCTTTTTTAAAAAATAGATATACTTTGCGTTTCTTTTTAATGGTTGTAGGTGTTACAGTATTCAGCCTAGCAGCAACTGCCTTGTGGCCGCTAATCCCTGTATTCGTCACAATACTCACTATTTGGCCAGGATTATTTGTTGCTAAAGGTCAAGTATGCTTTCGCAATCATTTACGCTTCGAGTGAGCTCATGAACTAATTGTTCAAATTAATTTTCTGAGAAAGCATTCAGTAGAGTTTCGGGTGACGTTTTATGCCTGCCGCCGGCTTTAAACGTATAATTTTTCCAGCATTTCGAGGGTAGATTAAAGTCACCACCGACTATAATTGTATGAGCGGGGTACTTATTTGAAACGAGACTCAAGTTTTCTTTGAACTGTTCAGCAACTATATCTTCTGAGTCGGGTGGTCGGTAAAACGATCCAATTAATAGTTTAGTCAGATTGTTAGGTATAACCTCTACCCATACTACTTCACACGAACTATCTACTTCAATTTCGCTGCAGGGCAAACTACCTCTGACAACAATAAATACTCCACCACCAACTGTATTTAATCTATCCTTTCTGAACACTGTTCGATCGTTTGAAAAAATTACGGCTGAACTTATTTCCGGCTTTAGCCAGCTCTCTGTACCCACAACTGTTTGAGCTTCAGTTCTTTCTATTAGGGCTTGGAGCTCTGGTTCTTTTCCAACAGAGCTACGATAATTTAAACTACAATACCGATCGTTTGTACAACTACCTTACTGTGTTTTACCTGCCTCCTTTTAGCGTGACGTCCCGTCTGTGGTTCCCTGAGACCCTCTATCACCACTTACATTCGGATATACTTCTCAGTGCGTTGAAATCACAATTCACCATTTCCAATAAGTCCTTCCATTACGACTAGACATACGTATTTTTGTTTTTGTTTTTACGTGAATAGTAGTTTGATTACTTCCCACAAACGTATTTCGGAACATAAGTCACGATACCTTTACGTTCAAGCAGCAGCATAACATTTCTGACTATCAATTATAGTTGTATTAAAAAAACTTTTGATATGTTCACCTTGGACCAGCTGGGTGTCGTTTCCGCACTGCAAAAAAGCCTCCCGCAATTACACATTTGTCGATGAATAAAGGATGTAATTACAATTTAAAAAAGCTCTAGAGGCTTTTCGGTTTATCGAATTCACCACTTCTACGAAACGTTTTGGTATTTTCAATACTTGTAAATCCAGCCAACATACAGTGGCGACTTGTATAGCTTCCACCACCCAGATAACACAATTATCATTTGACTAAGAAATCATTGTGAGCCACTGAGTAATTTTAAACTTATCCCATCTGCGAAGAACTCTATGTGAAAACACGAAAAAAATAGAGGAAACTGATATTTCCACTCGCGAATACCGATGTCGATGACATAACAGATTCCAAATCATCCTTATAATTAACAAAGTCAACGAAGGTGTTTTTCACGTCTACAGAACCAGCAAACGTGTCCTCCACCCGTATTTCACCCGCTAGATGCACTCAACACACAACAAAATCGATCTTCTCTCAACCAAATAAAGACGGAAAATGTGAAGAAGCAGTCAATCGGACAATTTACATGCGAGGGAACAATGGTCCGACGCAAAAACACGTCCATATTGAATCTTCTGAAATTTCCACGCGATCACGAAAGCTGTCCACACATGCTAAGTATTAGTCCGCTATTCGGCCGTCTGGAGGACGACATGGTTAAGTCAACTACAGTCCTGCATCCCAACAGGCCTCTCCATTCGGACGGCTCCTGCCGTTAGCGGGAAACGTGAATCATTCCCTCCACAGTCCACCACCCGCCGCCGCGCCAAGCACGCACAGACGGAATTTAAACTCACCTGTCACGGTGACAGAATAGCTGCAGTCTGTTTAGTCTGATTCATCATATTGCAGTCATGTACGTGATAACTGTTTCAGTGCTAGCCATCCCCAGAAGGTGTTGCCCATCCACCAAAACTCTTTCTCCGAACAAGCGATATCAGTCAATCATTACGTGGTAACTGACAGCGTACCAGTGTATGGATGGGATGGAAAAGGCACCGTCGATGTACTGTAATAATTTTAACAATTTTACAGTAATTTCAACACCAAACAATGATGCGACAGCACGTTTCCCAATTTCAGTGTCATAGCTAAACCGCCTCTTCTCTACTTTGCGAATATCATAGTGGATATAGATAGAAGAGTGTGTAGTACGTCCATTTACTGTTAATTCTCGAACAAATACATTATCAAAGTATACCAGACAGTGCTCTACATATTTCTAGCGCCTCGAGTGTAGTGCATAATTCATGATCTATGTGGATGGGAGTCACAGAGCTTTCTCGCAGCCTTAGGATAAAATTAGAGACTGAAAGACCACTTCACTCTGTCTTTGACTAGCCCACCCTGCAGCACTGTTACCGATTTAATCTGCAGCTGATCAGAAGTAGACCGCTACATTCCATGTCTCGTGAATGAATGGAGCTAGCCGAGTCCTCGCCCATCCAAGTACACAAGATTTCTCCAGATGCGCCCACGTCGTGGAGGTTAGCACCCCTTATCAGTGTATAGTAACAGATTTGAAAGTGTTGTGATGTAACATCAGATGGTTAAGAAGAACAAGAAGTGGCTGGTTTTTGTGCTTGTTGGAGCGCCAGGCGGATGGAGTTCGAATCATTTTTTACGCTAATCAACTTTAAAATATTGTTCAATAGTCTGGGACCAATACCTGGAAGGTATTGGTAAGAGAGAACATAAACAAACGCACTCCTAACGCTACAAGGTTCCGCACTTAAAACATGCTATGATGCTAGATCGCTCCGGATTCTGACCTATTAGTGGTATGGAATGTAGCGCTGTCAATATTCCAATGTAAGAAATATATTATGAGCGCATGACATACATTCTTCTTGCCGGTTTCTCTACGATAAATTATGGTAACAAACTGTAAAACGAAAAAACTACTTCCTTAAAACAGTGGCTCGGCGTGATATGTGTACAATGTAGCTCTCCAGAGATACACTCCTGGAAATGGAAAAAAGAACACATTGACACCGGTGTGTCAGACCCACCATACTTGCTCCGGACACTGCGAGAGGGCTGTACAAGCAATGATCACACGCACGGCACAGCGGACACACCAGGAACCGCGGTGTTGGCCGTCGAATGGCGCTAGCTGCGCAGCATTTGTGCACCGCCGCCGTCAGTGTCAGCCAGTTTGCCGTGGCATACGGAGCTCCATCGCAGTCTTTAACACTGGTAGCATGCCGCGACAGCGTGGACGTGAACCGTATGTGCAGTTGACGGACTTTGAGCGAGGGCGTATAGTGGGCATGCGGGAGGCCGGGTGGACGTACCGCCGAATTGCTCAACACGTGGGGCGTGAGGTCTCCACAGTACATCGATGTTGTCGCCAGTGGTCGGCGGAAGGTGCACGTGCCCGTCGACCTGGGACCGGACCACAGCGACGCACGGATGCACGCCAAGACCATAGGATCCTACGCAGTGCGTAGGGGACCGCACCGCCACTTCCCGGCAAATTAGGGACACTGTTGCTCCTGGGGTATCGGCGAGGACCATTCGCAACCGTCTACATGAAGCTGGGCTACGGTCCCGCACACCGTTAGGCCGTCTTCCGCTCACGCCCCAACATCGTGCAGCCCGGCTCCAGTGGTGTCGCGACAGGCGTGAATGGAGGGACGAATGGAGACGTGTCGTCTTCAGCGATGAGAGTCGCTTCTGCCTTGGTGCCAATGATGGTCGTATGCGTGTTTGGCGCCGTGCAGGTGAGCGCCACAATCAGGACTGCATACGACCGAGGCACACAGGGCCAACACCCGGCATCATGGTGTGGGGAGCGATCTCCTACACTGGCCGTACACCACTGGTGATCGTCGAGGGGACACTGAATAGTGCACGGTACATCCAAACCGTCATCGAACCCATCGTTCTACCATTCCTAGACCGGCAAGGGAACTTGCTCATCCAACAGGACAATGCACGTCCGCATGTATCCCGTGCCACCCAACGTGCTCTAGAAGGTGTAAGTCAACTACCCTGGCCAGCAAGATCTCCGGATCTGTCCCCCATTGAGCATGTTTGGGACTGGATGAAGCGTCGTCTCACGCGGTCTGCACGTCCAGCACGAACGCTGGTCCAACTGAGGCGCCAGGTGGAAATAGCATGGCAAGCCGTTCCACAGGACTACATCCAGCATCTCTACGATCGTCTCCATGGGAGAATAGCAGCCTGCATTGCTGCGAAAGGTGGATATACACTGTACTAGTGCCGACATTGTGCATGCTCTGTTGCCTGTGTCTATGTGCCTGTGGTTCTGTCAGTGTGATCATGTGATGTATCTGACCCCAGGAATGTGTTAATAAAGTTTCCCCTTCCTGGGACAATGAATTCACGGTGTTCTTATTTCAATTTCCAGGAGTGTATATAGCGCCCACTGTTAACATCCGATCCCGGTTCAAAAATTATACTACGACTGCATCAGTCCTATATTAAATGGTCGTTAGTAACGGAGAATACCTCTTAGAAGGAAACAGATAAAGGCATAGCAGCAGTGTTTGGCATGTGAAATTACACACCATGCCGCCATCAACTCTGTAAACACGACATCAGTCAGGCGAATGTATACACGGGGATTGCAGTGCCTCACAAACACCTATAGCTAACTTAGAATCATCTTAGTTATGATACTGAAGTCTTGATTTTACACCCAAGATGCGATAGGGGAATGGAGTACGTTGCATTAATCTTCGTTCGTTTAGAGGAATGTGTCATGTTTCAATACACATGAGATGGAAGTTCTCTGATGACTGAGACGTTTACTGTTAACGATCGCAAGTAGACAGTGCTAAGACCCACACAGAACACGCGGTTGTATGCGAGTCGAACGCAGGCAATGTCATGCGACCGTTGCATCCTGACAGAACAGCGGGAAAATTGACCTGCAGCAACTTCTCCCTCTCTCTCTCTCTCTCTAGAATAAATCATCAATCTACCATTAAATCGTACCTCGTCACGACTCCAACTGACCACCCCATCCACTCTATGTCATCCTTTAACGCTTATGCAAGTAAATTTAGAGGCGGAAGGTTCTCTGTTTTTCCAGGAAAGCATCAAAGACAGTAGTCAATTCATGTGTATCACTATTACCTGAATAGACATACAGTAGAATGCTGCCTCGACGGAAAAAAGTGACTGTTTCCGTGGTTCCTGATGCTTCCATGTCAACGCTTTCTCGTATTCCTCTTGCTGTCGCATACTCGTTCCCAAGTACAAGAATTCTTCTGCGCCAACCAGAAGACACGCAAGTGCTTCCTCAATTTCCTCACATTTCAATGTATTTTCTATCAATTTATACGTATTTTTCGTGATTTTTGGCAATTCTATCGATTTCGTGTCAGTTCTACCCATGCGATCATGACATAAACTCTCGTTCTGTGTTCTAAAATTGCTTGTAAATGTAGTACGTAGCGCAAATGCACTGACTGTTTTGTGGCGGCGTTCGTAGCGACAAACACTTGGCTGTAGAAATGGCTTACGAAGTCACCTCTACACTTTTAATAGCGGGCCGACCGGTCCGCTGGAACAGTGAACAGAAAGATGAAAACCCAAACACTCTGATTAAATAAAAGTCGGTACTTATCTTTATTAACGAAGATACCGAAACACAGTAGTGAACTCCGTGTCTCCAGAAATCTGTCTAGTTCGAGTCGGAGCGGCTAGGTCAGCGTCGGCTGACGACAAACAACAACTCTGCTGCGATGAACACACAACTGACTAGCAAGTACACAATTCGGTGGCGAGTATGCAATTGAGCGGCGAATACAGAACTGTCCTAGCGCTCGCGACTCCAGCGCTTAAGAAGCCAGAAGCCAGCGGTGGCGCGCGCAGACTTGCGGCGATTTCCTGTATCGCTGGCGCTGCTTATGCGGACGGCGTCCGGACTTTGATGCTGCCAACCTTTTGGCAGCGGGCTCGGTTGGCATTACTGGCTAGGATATAACAGACTGGAAGGCGTAGTACAGCACTGTACTCGACTGCATCCAGTCATCTCCACCCACATATTCCACATAGGCAGTTCGTTTGTTCTGTTTTTGTATGTCTGCGTATGTGCATGTGTCGCGGATGGCTCCCAGGACTCGCAGTAGACCCGACTTAGCGTTCGAGTGTTGGGAAACGGATCCACGTCCGAGATAGGGTTTGAAAGTGGATCCGCAAGAGAACGAGGGGCTCGAGACCTCTTCTGAACAGCATGTTGCAAGGCATCCCAGATATGATCAATAATGTTCGTATCTGGTGTGTTTTGTGGACAGCGGAAGTGTTTAAATTCAGAAAAGTGTCTCTGGGGCCACAATGTAGCAATTATGGACGTGTGGGGTGTCGGATTGTCTTGCTGGAATTGCCCAAGTCCGTCGGAATTCACAACGGTCTTGAACGAATGCAGGTGAAAAAAAAAGTTCAAATGTGTGTGAAATCATATGGGACATACCTGCTATGGTCATCAGACCCTAAGCTTACACACTACTTAACCTAAATTATCCTACGGACAAACACACACGCCCATGTCCGAAGGAGGACTCGAACCTCCACCGGGACCAGCCACACAGTCCATGACTGCAGCGCCCCAGAACGCTCGGCTAATCCCGCGTGGCAATGCAGGTGATCAGACAGAAAGTTTAAGTACATGTCACCTGTCAGAGTCGTATCTAGACGTATTTGGAGTTTTTCACCAGCTAGAACAGTCGCCTGCTGACATGCAGGGTCCATTGAATCGTGAGGTTCTCTCCATACCCGTACACACCCATCCGCTCGATACGATTTGGAACGAGACTCGTCTCACCAGGCAGCACGTATCTAGTCTTTAACTGTCCAATGTCGGTGTTGATGGGCACAGGCGAGGGGTAAAGCTTTGTGTCGTGTAGTCGTCAAGGTACACGAGTGGGCCTTCTGCTCCGATGGCCGATATCGATGATGTTTCATTGAATGGTCCACACGCTGACGCTCGTTGATGCTCCAGCATTGAAATCTGGATCAATATGCGGAAGGGCTGCACTTCTGTCACTTTGAACGATTTTGTTCCGTCGTCATTGGTCCCGTTCTTGCAGGATCATTTTCCGGACGCAGCGATGTCGGGGATTCGATGTTTTACCGGATTCCTGATATTCACGGCATAGTCAAATGATCGTAACGGAAAATTCCCACTTCATTGCACCTCGGAGATGCTGTGTCCCATCGCTCGAGCGCCGACTATAACACCACGTTTAAACTCACTTGAATCTTGATAAGCTGCCATTGTAGCAGCAGTAACCGATCTAACAACTGCGTCAGACACTTGTTGTCTTGTATAGGCGTTGTCGACGGCAGCGCCGTATTCTGTGTGTTACTTATCTCTGTATTTGAATAGGGACGCCTATACCAGTTTCTTTGGCGCTTCTGTGTATAACAAAGTTACAAAGTTGTATGTCTAATCAACCCCTCCCCCCCCCCCCCCCCCCCCATTTACCTGGACCTTGTCGTTGGTGGGGAGGCTTGCGTGCCTCAGCGATACAGCTAGCCGTACCGTAGGTGCAACCACAATGGAGAGGTATCTGTTGAGAGGCCAGACAAGCGTGTGGTTCCTGAAGAGGGGCAGCAGCCTTCTTCAGTAGTTGCAGGGGCAACAGTCTGGATGACTGACTGATCTGGCCTTGTAACACTAACCAAAACGGCCTTGCTATGCTAGAACTGCGAACGGCTAAAAGCAAGGGGAAACTACAACCGTAATTTTTCCCGAGGGCATGCAGCTTTACTGTATGGTTAAATGATGATGGCGTCCTCTTGGGTAAAGTATTCCGGAGGTAAAATAGTCCCCCATTCGGATCTCCGGGCGGAGACTACTCAGGAGGACGTTGTTATCAGGAGAAAGAAAACTGACGTTTTACGGATCGGCGCGTGACATGTCAGATCCCTTAATCGGGCAGGTAGGTTAGAAAATTTATAAAGGGAAAGTTGGATATAGTGGGAATTAGTGAAGTTCGGTGGCAGAAGGAACAAGACTTCTGTTCAGGTGATTACAGGGTTATAAATACAAAATTTAACAGGGGTAATGCAGGAGTAGGCTTAATAATGAATAAAAAATAGGAATATGGGTAAGCTAGTACAAACAACATAGTGAAAGCATTATTGTAGCCAAGATAGATACGAAGCCCACGCCTACCACAGTAGTACAAGTTTATATGCAAACTAGCTCCGCAGATGATGAAGAGACTGATGAAATTATTCAGATAGTGAAGGCAGAGCAAAATTTAATAGTAATGGGTGACTGGAATACGGTAGTAGGAAAAGGAAGAGAAGGAAACGTAGTAGGCGAATATGGAATAGGGGTAAGGAATGAAAGAGGATGCCGACTGGTAGAATTTTGCACAGAGCAAAACTTAATCATAGCTAACGCTTGGTTCAAGAATCATGAAAGAAGGTTGTTTACATGGAAGAGGCCTGGAGATACTAGAAGGATTCAGACAGATTATGTAATGGGAAGACAGAGATTTAGGAAACAGGTTTTAAATTGTAAGACATTTCCTGGGGCAGGTGTGGACTCTGACCACAATCTGCAGATTAAAACTAAAGAAACTCCAAAAAGGTCAAAAAGGTGGCAATTTAAGGAGATTGGACCTGGATAAACTGACAGAACCCGAAGATGTAGAGAGTTTTAGAGATAGCATTAGGGAACGATTGACAAGACTGGGGGAAAGAAATACAGTAGAAGAAGAATGGGTAGCTTTAAGAGATGAAATAGCGAAGGCAGCAGAGGATCAAGTAGGTAAAAAGACGAGGGCTAGTAGCAATCCTTGGGTAACAGAAGATATTTTGAATTTAATTGATGAAATGAGAAAATATAAAAACGCACTAACTGAAGCAGACAGAAAGGAATACAATCGTCTCATAAATGAGATCGACAGGAAGTGCAAAATAGCTGAGCAGGGACTGCTGGAGGACAACTGTAAGGATGTAGAGGCATATATCACTAGGGGTAAGATAGATACTGCCTACAGCAAAATTAGAGAGACCTTTGGAGAAAAGAGAACCTCATGTATGAATATCAAGAGCAGAAAGGTGGAAGGAGTACATAGAGGGTATGTACAAGGGTGATGTACTTGAGGACAATATTATGGAAGTGGAAGAGAATGTAGAGGTAGATGAAATGGGAGATATGATACTGCGTGAAGAGTTTGACAGAGCATTGAAAGACCCAAATCGAAACAATGCCCCAGGAGTAGACAACAATCCATTAGAACTATTGATAGCCTTGGGGGAGCAAGCCCTGAGAAAACTCTACCATCTGGCGAGCAAGATGTAAGGCGAAATACCGTCAGACTTCAAGAAGAATATGGTAATTCCAATCCCAAAGAAAGCAGGTGTTGACAGATGTGAAAATTACCGAACTATAAGTTTAATAAGTCACGGCTACAAAATACCAACACGAATTCTTTACAGACTAATGGAAAAACTGGTAGAAGCCGACCTCAGGGAAGAACAGTTTGGATTCCGTAGACGTGTTGGAACACGTGAGGCAATACTGACCCTACGACTCATCTTGGAAGATAGATTAACGAAAGGCAAACTGACGTTTCTAGCATTTGTAGACTTAGAGAAAGCTTTTGACAATGTTGACTGGAATACTCTCTTTCAAATTGTGAAGGTGGCAAGGATAAAATACAGGGAGCGAAAGGCTATTTACAATTTGTACAGAAACCAGATGGTAGTTATAAGAGTCGAGGGACATGAAAGGGAAGCAGTGGTTGGGAAGGGAGTGAGACAGTGCTGTAGCCTCTCCCTGATGTTATTCAGTCTGAACATTGAGCAAGCAGTAAAGGAAACAAATGAAAAATTTGGAGTAGGAATTAAAATCCATGGAGAAGAAATAAAAACTTTGAGGTTCACCGATGACATTGTAATTCTGTCAGAGACAACAAAGGAGCTGGAAGAGCAGTTGAATAGAATGGATAGTGTCTTGAAAGGAGGATGTAAGATGAACATCAACAAAAGCAAAACGAGGATAATGGAATGTAGTCGAATTAAATCTGGTGATGCTGAGGGAATTAGATTAGGAAATGGGATGCTTAAAATAGTAAATGAGTTTTGCTATTTGGGAAGCAAAATAACTAATGATGGTCGAAGTAGAGATGATATAAGAAGTAGACTGGCAATGGCAAGGAAAGCGTTTCTGAAGAAGAGAAACTTGTTAAAATCGAGTATAGATTTAAGTGTCAGGAAGTCGTTTCTGAAAGTATTTGTATGGAGTGTAGCCATGTATGGGAGCGAAACATGGAAGACAAATAGTTTGGACAAGAAGAGAATAGAAGCTTTCGAAATGTGGTGCTACAGAAGAATGCTAAAGATTAGATGGGTAGATGACGTAACTAATGATGAGGTATTGAATAGAATTGGAGAGAAGAGAAATTTGTGGTGCAAATTGACTAGAAGAAGGGGTCGGATGGTAGGACATGTTCTGAGGCATCAAGGGATCACCAATTTAGTATTGGAGGGCAGCGTGGAGGGTAAAAATGGTGGAGGGAGACCAAAGATGAATACACTAAGCAGGTTCAGAAGGATTTAGCTTGCATTAGGTACGGAGATGAAGAAGATTGCTTAGGATAGAGTAGCATGGAGAGCTGCATCAAACCAGTCTCTGGACTGAAGACCACAACAACAACAACAACAACGTCAAATCACACATGCCGAGGAGTGAAGTAAGATATTGCTAACCGTCTTGACTTTATGAAGTGTCTCTAACACACAGCTACGAAAATCTTTTGTGTCTTCTGTGGCTAACGAACATCGTATTACCAGACTGGGAGCTATAGGTCATAGGTACAGGATAGATGGTGTGTCTGACATTGAAGAAGACTGTCCAAGTGTGTTAAACGTAAACAAATATTATTTACCATGTACCTCACTGTAGCCTGTGTCAATCAGTTCTGTGTCGTGTGACTGTAAGGTATTAGATATCTTACAGGGCAGATGATGAGTTATTTTTAACAGTGTTCTGTAGTTCATCCACTTGAGCAACAAGAATACACAGAAGTTGACTGGTGTATGGGTAATCCTCCTTCCTTGACAATCAAGATAGGGAAAAGATTATGAAATACATTGTGTCTGGCTATAGTTTCAAGTACTTTCTTGCAAATTATGGCGAAATAGTTAATAGAGACTAAAAGAAGGGCAGCACAACACTTATACATAAGTGTTGCATTAAAGCTGGGAATATATATGTTTCTCAGTCCAAGATATTGTTCTCCAAAATATCGTCGAATGCGCGCACTGTAGAATTAGGATTTGTTCCCACAAATAACGTTGTTGGAATCGCCAGTGGCTGAGTAAGCTATACAATGTGTTTTTGTGTGCCTTTGGACAATCTCTGTTTGACATCACGCTTACTCTTTGGAATTAGAGATTACCCACAGTATTTTTGTCGTTTGACTGTTACTTGGTAATGATACTCATTGTAGCATTCAAAAGTGTCTTTCAGATGGCTTAGTAGAAGGGTGAACGAGCAGAACAGTTATATATTGGTGACCCTGAAAATGCAGAATAAATGCAAACAGCAAAGACTACACGGAGTCATGTGGTACTGTCGTTATCTAGAAGTTAGTCAAGCTCAGGCTGAATTGTAGCTGTTAAAGCTACGAGAAGACTTGAAGAAACAGATTGAAGATTTTTTAGGCTGCAATAGGAATGCAGAATAACAGAGAGACGTATCCAATATTGCTGGGAGACAACAGAAATTCAATAAACAGGAAAGCTGGGAAATCCAAACAAGTCATAAAAATGGATGTATGGTGGTGGTGATTGTTGGGATTTTAAGGGGGACTAAACAGCGAAGGTCATCAGTCCCCCATTCCAAAAACAGGCGAGCCGAAAATTTGCGGAGCAGGTAAAAACCAAAGGGGGGAGGAGACTCCCCCCAGGCACTAAAAGAACACAAATGCAGCAACAAACACTACAGACAAGAAGAGTACAGATGAACACCAGACAGAAAGAAACAGAAGAAAAGAAGATGGCCGGAGACTGGTTGACTGACCACGAGAACAAAAAAAGGGAAAGAGTCAACCATCCGATGACACACCAAAACAGCAACAAATATTGAGAGACGCGAGGACAAAACACACAGAAAGGGAAAGGTACAGGACCTCCCTAAATGGAACCATAAAAAGGACCACCACGGATAAAATTTAAAACGTCATCAGCCATGGAGGCATCGTCACATAAAACCATAGGCAAAGTGCCCGGGAGATTAAAAGACTGCCGGAGGGTGCGTAGTCGGGGACACTCCAACAGGACGTGGGCGACCGTCAGCCGGGACCCACACCGACACAGGGGGGGATCCTCCTGACGCAAAAGATGACCGTGCGTCAGGTAGGTATGGCCGATGCGGAGCCGACACAGGATGACAGAGTCCCTGCGAGAAGCCTGCAAGGAGGAGTGCCACACATCGGTCGTCTCCTTGACAGCCCGCAGTTTATTCAGGGATGTCATGCCATGCCACTCAGCAGTCCACATCCCAAGCACCTTACGGCGCAACACCAGCTGCTGATAGCGAGCCGTGAGGCCGATCTCCAAAGCTGGGGCGTCGATCGCCCCTTTGGCCAGCCAGTCAACACGTTCGTTCCCCGGGATGCCAACGTGACCTGGCGTCCAAACAAAGACCACCGAACGACCAGAACGGGTAATGGCGGAAACAGACTCCTGAATAGAGGACACCAGAGGAGAAGAGGTATAGCAGTGGTCGATGGCCTGGAGGCTGCTCAGGGAGTCACTGCAGATGACGATGGACGTACCTGAGCAGAAACGCATATGCTCAAGAGCGCGCAATATGGCCACCAGCTCTGCAGTAAAAATACTGCAGCCAGCCGGCAAGGAGGGCTGCTCAACATGGGCAGCGTGAGCAAAAGCGTAGGCAGTGCGACCATCAACCAGGGAACCATCAGTGTAGACAGTCTCACAGCCCGAAAATGAGGCGAGGAGCGCAAGAAAACGGCGACGGAGGGCCACAGGCGGAACCAAGTCCTTGGGTCCCTGTGCCAAGTCCAGACGGATGGACGGACGGGGCAAACACCAGGGAGGCGTAGGTGAACGGACCCGGAAGGGAGGCAGAAGAGGGAATGACCCCAGTTCCGACAGCAGGGACTGGACGCGGACAGCTATGGAAAGCCCAGACCTAGGTCGCCTTTTGGGCAGATGGAGGACCATGGCAGGGAAAAGCAGGCGACGATTGGGATGGCCCAGCGAACAATACACATGGACAGCATAGTCAGCGAGCAGTCGATGGCGGCGAATCCGCAGCGGGGGAACCCCGGCCTCCACCGGTAGACTATCCACGGGGCTCGTACGAAAAGCACAAGTTGCAAGCCAAACCCCACAGTGGTGTATGGGGTCTAACAACGTCAACACTGAGGGTGATGCAGACCCATAGGCCAGGCTCCCATAATCAAGCCTGGACTGCACAAGGGCCCTGTATAATCGCAACAGCGTGCTGCGATCCTCACCCCAAGATGTGTGGCTCAGGCAGCGGAGGGCGTTGAGGTGCCGCCAGCACTTTTGCTTCAGCTGAGTAATATGAGGAACCCATGTGAGCCAGGCATCAAAGAGGAGTCGTAAGAAGCGGCAAGTGTCCACCACTTCAAGCAGGTGGCCGTCGAGGTAAAGTTCAGGATGAGGGTGGACCGTCTGACGCCTGCAGAAGTCCATAACTCGAGTCTTGGGTGCAGAGAACTGAAAACCATGAGTCAGAGCCCATGATGCTGCCTTGAGAACGGCTACTTGCAGCCTGCGTTCGGCGACTCCCGTAGTCGTGGAGCTAAAGGAGATGCAGAAGTCGTCGGCATACAAAGAAGGAGACACCGACGACCCTACGGCTGCAGCCAGACCGTTAATGGCCACTAGAAATAAGGAGACGCTCAACACCGAGCCCTGCGGGACCCCATTTTCCTGTGTATAAGATGAATTAGAGGCGGCACCGACTTGCACCCGGAAAGAGCGGCGCAATAGAAAGGTTTGAAGAAAAGCCGGGAGCCGACCACGAAGACCCCACTCATGCAACGTAACAAGGATGTGATGCCTCCATGTGGTGTCATACGCCTTCCGGCAGATTCCAGCCACACCAAATTGTCCGCAGCAGACCGGCCCTGACGGAAGCCACCCTGGGATGGAGCGAGGAGACCGCGCGACTCAAGGACCCAACACAAACGCCGCCCCACCGTATGTTCGAGCAATTTGCACAAAACGTTGGTGAGGGTAATGGGACGATAGCTGTCCACCGCCAGTGGGTCCGCACCGGGCTTCAAGATGTGGACAATAAGACCCTCTGGCCATTGCGACGGGAACACGCCCTCGCTCCAAATGCAGTTAAAGATGGTGAGGATGTGTCTCTGGCAGTCGCTGGAGAGATGCTTCAGCATCTGCGCGTGGATGCAGTGTGGTCTTGGTGCTGTATCAGGGCAATCGGCGAGGGCAGCGAGGAATTCCCTCTTGCTGAAAGGAGCATTGTATTTTTCAGAACGACGCGTGTGGAATGATAACGGCGTCTGCTCGGCTCGCTCCTTGAGAGAGCGAAAGGTGGGGGGATAAGTTACAGTCGCAGAGCTCTTAGCAAAGTGCGCAGCAAGGTGTTCAGTAATGGCAGCAGCGTCCGTGCAGACAGCGCCGTCCAAGGAGATCCCAGGGACACCCATAGGGGTCTGGTATCAATAAATCCGCCGTATCCGGGACCACACGAGCGAGGGGGAGACACGGGAGCCCAGGGATGAGACATACCTCTCCCAGCACTCCTGCTTACGCCATGCAATAAGATGACGGGCCAAGGCACGGAGCCTCTTAAAGGCGATGAGGGTCTCTAGAGATGGGTGCCGCCTATGATGCTGGAGGGCCCGCCTATGGTCGCGAATAGCCTCAGCAATCTCCGGCGACCACCAGGGTACAGCCTTCCTCCGAGGGAGTCCAGAAGAGAGGGGGATGGCAGCCTCGGCCGCCGAAATGATTGACGTGGTTAGGACGCGGACCACCTCGTCAATGTCACCTTGTGGGGCAGACGCGATGATTGCAGCGGAAGTAAAAGCCAGCCAGTCAGCCCAGTGGAGAGCCCAGCAGGGCAGGCGCCCAGAAGAATGACACTGGGGCAGTGACAAATAGATGGGAAAATGGTCACTACCACAAAGGTCAGGATGCACTCTCCAGTGGAGGGATGGGACAAGTCC
Organism: Schistocerca piceifrons; assembly: GCF_021461385.2. Taxonomy (NCBI): domain Eukaryota; kingdom Metazoa; phylum Arthropoda; class Insecta; order Orthoptera; family Acrididae; genus Schistocerca; species Schistocerca piceifrons. Next base: position 585,950,795 of record NC_060143.1, read on the forward strand.
GAGGCGGCAAAGAGAGAGATCGATGGCCGAGAACGAGCCATGGGCCACACTGAAATGCGTGGGAGCACCGGTGTTCAAGAGGTTAAGGTCGAGCTGAGCCAAAAAATGCTCCACGGCACGACCGCGGTCATCGGAGACCCATAGAGGGTGGTGGGCATTGAAATCGCCCAGCAGCAAGAAAGGTGGTGGCAATTGGGCAATCAGTGCAGCCAGGACAGGCAGCGCGACATCACCATCCGGTAGAAGGTAAAGACTGCAGACGGCAATAGCTTGCGGCGTCCACACCCTAACAGCGACAGCCTCTAAAGCTGTTTGTAGAGGGACAGACTCGCTGTGAAGAGAGTTAAGGACGTAGATGCAGACGCCACCAGACACCCTTTCATAAGCCCCTCGGTTCTTATAATAACCCGATAGCCACGGAGGGTGGGGGTCCGCATTGTTGGAAACCAAGTTTCCTGCTGAGCAATGCAAAGGAAAGGATGAAGGCCAGATGGTGGAAGAAACCGCTGCAGTTCCACTGGAGGATGGTATTGGCCATGGATGGGAAAGGCGTGAGGGGACTGGGAAGGCAGACTACGCCTCCTGGGCCCCTGCTGCTACTGAGTCACCACCTGTACAACAGCCATCCATGGCGTCCGAGGGACTGGCGAGATCCAGGTCCTCAGTGGACGCCAGAATCTCCACCTCGTCTTCGGACGCAGAGTGAGAATGTTGCGGTGGGACAGATGCCACCGCAATGTCAGGATGCTTGGGAGCCTTTTTCTTGGACTGCTTTGCGTGCTGTGCCTTAGGTGGTTCTGGCTGGGAGGGCCTCACTGGGTCAGTCTCAGGGACTGAAGACGACTGTGATGCCCTACGACCAGTGACCGGTTGTTGTTTGAGATACTTGCGGGTGTCCGCTTTGGCACTGGGCAAAGCCTGGGATGGGAGGGCCCCAAGGGACCCCTCCCAGGCGAGAGGAGCCGAAGAAGGCTCACGCTTCACCGGCTGGGATGGGGGAACAGATGTCCCCGGTGGTTGGGGCAGTGTTGCTCCTGAAGTAGATGAAGCAGGAGCAACAGGTTGTGAAGTGCCCCCCACAAGCAAGGGGGCTGGTGGAGGCTGACCGATCTTAGAGCCGATTCGTGATGATGGGAGAACTGTCGTTGCAGCAGCGGCGTAGGTTGACGTCATTGCCACAGGATGGAGCCGCTCATATTTCTGCCTAGCCTCGGGGTAGGTCAGGCGGTCCAGGGTCTTATTATATTCCATTATCTTCCTTTCTTTCTGGAATATCCTACAGTCCGGCAAGCAGGGGGAATGGTGTTCTCCGCAGTTAACACAGATAGGAGGCGGGGCACATGGAGTATTGGGATGCGAAGGACGTCCACAATCCCGACACATGATGCTGGAAATACAGCGAGATGACATGTGCCTTAACTTCCAGCATTTAAAACATCGCATTGGAGGAGGGATATATGGCTCCACATCACAACGGTAAACCATCACTTTAACCTTTTCGGGTAAGACATCACCCTCAAAGGCCAAGATGAAGGCACCGGTGGCTACCTGATTACCCCTCGGACCCCGATGGACGCGCCGGACGAAGTGAACACCTCGTCATTCTAGGTTGGCGCGTAGTTCCTCGTCGGACTGCAGAAGAAGATCCCTGTGGAATATAATACCCTGGACCACGTTTAAACTTTTATGGGGAGTGATGGTGACGGAAACATCACCCAACTTGTCACAAGTGAGCAACCTCCGTGACTGGGCAGAGGATGCTGTTTTGATGAGAACCGACCCAGAGCGCATTTTGGACAAGCCCTCCACCTCCCCGAACTAGTCTTCTAAATGCTACACAAAAAGCTGAGGCTTAGTTTGCATACAAGATTCACCATCGACCCACACACAGACAAGGTACCAGGGTGAATAATCTCCACTGCTGTCTTTAGCCATGCGTTCATCCCATGGAGTGGCCAGGGAGGGAAATGGTCTTGGATTGAATTGCTTGTCATTGAGGTTAGAACTCGATCGCTTAGAGACTGCTGGTGGAGGCCCACCAGCGAGAGATGATGTACCACGCTTCATTGCGGGTCATCTGCCCTGATGCCACCCACTCCGACCAGGGGCTCTCCCCACGGGCGCCACCCAGCCGCAGCAAAGACCACCTGGCAGGATGGCCTTTGCTGGGAGTCCCGATGCCCCAGAGGGATAGGCATCTACTCCTCGGCATATGTGGGGAAGTAGCAGCTCAGGCATCAGCAGTGCGATCCCTGTGTAGTCAGGGGGCTACCACCAAGAGGGTACATGACGACCCCACCACAACGGACTGGCTACCGTGCTGGATGTCGGGTGTCGAATATCCATATGTGTCAGGAGGGCAAAGATGGAAGTTCATAATGGAGGGCATGTATGCTGCCCGGAACACACAGCAGCTGATGTGGCTGGAAGCACGGTGTAAGGCCAACTCCATGACAATATTGGGTGTGCCAGATCTTAGGGCAAGATGGATATATAACACACAACGTAAGGCGTCCTTCCCCAAATGGTACGCACTAACAGAAAATTTTGAAAGGTAGTGGTCAAACCCCTTAGGGGACCAGCACATGAAGGCCGAAACGTTTGAGACTCCTTTTAGTCGCCTCTTACGACAGGCAGGAATACCGCAGGCCTATTCTTACCCCCGAACCCACAGGGTGATGTATGTATGTATGTGTGTTCCACATCTTCTACTAAACCACTGGATCGATTTCAATCGAACTTAGTACACGTATCACTTACTGTCTGGAACGATCATCGTGGGGATAAGAACCACTCATCTATCAAAGGGGTGAGAGTGGGGGCGAAACTGTAGCGTAGCCCAGGACGTGAGAATACCCATGTTTTCGTTATTCAATATTTGTGAATGAGAGCACTTAGAGATTTGCAACAAACGTTACGTATAATTTCAAACCTTTAGGAAACTTTTCTCGCTGAAGACCACCACAAAATGACGAAAAGAAAAATGTTTGCCGTTTACTACAATTCTCTGTTCGTGGAGTATAACTGCCACCTGAAACATGACAGATTTATTTATTACTTCTTTACTGCTAACTGTGTTCATAACACATTTTACAGACAGTATTCACATACACCACCCAGCAAATGGAAAGGAGGAGACAGGCGCAGGCACAAGGAGGAGGAAAAGGACAGAGATAGGAGAGAGGAATGCATGGAGAGAGGGGAGAGGAGAAGATGGATAGAGAAAGGAAAGAGGAGGATGTGGACAAGGACAGGGGATGAAGACAGTCAGAGAGATGGGGGAGGAGGAAATAGACAGAGTAAGTGGACGAAATGAACAGAGAGAGAGATGAGGGGGAGATGGGCGCAGAAGGTGAGATAATGAGTTGGGCAGAGGGGAAGGGGCAGATGGATAGGGGGAGAGGCGGAGATGGACAGAGAGAGGAGTAGGTGGACTGAGAGTGGAAGGTGAGGGGTGGAGGCGATGGACTAATAGAAGATTGGAATAAGTAGATACCTGGGTGGAGAGACACAAGGGGTGGTGGAGGCAAAAGAGAGAGGGAGGAGTGGAGGTTATGTGCAGGGACAGGGCGAATGGATAGAGAGAGCAGGGAGGAGGATAAAGAGAGACGGGGGGTGGATAGAGGAAAGGAGAGGGGAAGGAAAAATGGACAGAGAGTGGAGAGAGGAGGAGATGGGCTAATAGAACAGTGGAATAAACAAATAGCTGGACAACGCTCGGTTTCTCAGATAGTATGAGATTAAAGTAAATCCAAGCAAAATCTGCTCGGTAATCACGGTTGCAGACAGGGTGCAACATTGGACAATACGAATATGTCGAATGCGATAAAAATAGCTGAGGAAATCAACACACAAGATGCTGAAGCTATAAGAAGATGCAACATTCGGATGTTAGGATGCAGTTGAACTATTTGAATGAGCAGATGGAAGCGTTGCAGAAGCAAGTAGCCAGCCGGGCAGAAGGCAGGAAGAATACACCAAGGTGAGATACTGTAAGTAACGGTTGTTGTTGTGTTCTTCAGTCCAGAGACTGATTTGATGCAGCTCTCCATGCTAATCTATCCTGTGCAAGCTTCTTCGTCTCCCAGTACCTACTGTAACCTAAATCCTTCTGAATCTGTTTAGTGTACTCATCTCTTGGTCTCCCTCTACGATTTTTACCCTCAACGCTGCCTTCCAATACTAAATTGGTGTTCCCTTGATGCCTCAAAATATGCCCTACCAACCGATCCCTTCTTCTAGACAAGTTGTGCCACAAATTTCTCTTCTCCCCAATTCTGTTCAATACCTCCTCATTAGTTATATGATCTACCCATCTAATCCTCAGCATTCTTCTGTAGCACCACATTTCGAAAGCTTCTATTCTCTTCTTGTCCAAACTATCTGTCGTCCATGTTTCACTCCCATACATGGCTACACTCCATACAAATACTTTCAGAAACGACTTCCTGACACTCTATGTTAACAAGTTTCTCTTCTTCAGAAACGCTTTCCTTGCCATTGCCAGTCTACATTTTATATCCTCTCTACTTCGACCATCATCAGTTATTTTGATTCCCAAATAGCAAAACCCTTTTACTACTTTAAGCATCTCATTTCCTAATCTAATTCCCGCAGTATCACCCGATTTAATTCGACTACATTCCATTATCCTCATTTAGCTTTTGTTGATGTTCATCTTACATTCTCCTTTCAAGTCACTGTCCATTCCGTTCAGTCGCTCTTCCAGGTCCTTTGTTGTCTCTGACAGAATTACAATGTCATTGGTGAACCTCAAAGTTTTTATTTCTTCTCCATGGATTTTAATTCCTACTCCAAATTATTCTTTTGTTTCCTTTACTGCTTGCTCAATATACAGATTGAATAACATCGGTGAGAGGCTACAACCCTGTCTCACTCCATTCCCAACCACTGCTTCCGTTTCATGTCCCTTGACTCTTATAACTGCCATTTGGTTTCTGTACAAATTGTAAATAGCCTTTCGCTCGCTGTATTTTACCCCTGCCGCCTTCAAAATTTGAAAGAGAGTATTCTAGTCAACATTGCCAAAAGCTTTCTCTAAGTCTACAAATGCTAGAAAAGTAGTTTTGCCTTTCCTTAATCTATTTTCTAAGATAAGACGTAAGGTCAGTATTGCCTCACGAGTTCCAGCATTTCTACGGAATCCAAACTGATCTTCCCCGGGGTCGGCTTCTACCAGTTTCTCCACTCGTCTGTAAAGAATTCGTGTTAGTATTTTGCAGCCGTGGCTTATTAAACTAATAGTTCGGTAATTTATACATCTGTCAACACCTGCTTCCTTTGGGATTGGAATTATTATATTCTTCTTGAAGTCTGACGGTATTTCGCCTGTCTCATACATCTTGCTCACTAGATGGTAGAGTTTTGTTAGGCCTGGCTCTCCCAAGGCTATCAGTAGTTCTAATGGAATGTTGTGTAGTCCTGGGGCCTTGTTTCGACAGAAGTAAGGGTAGAAAAATATAACATAATAATAGAATAAATCATAATAGAATAAATGAAAAATCAGCAAGATTCAATGAATTCGCATCATCAACTTCTCGGCGAGCAGGCTACAAGGTGTACCTCTTTGCGTACACACCCAAATGACGCCAGCGGTCGCACCACGATCAGGAAGTCTAAGACGAAGCGGACCTCAAGAGAATGGGTAACCAAGGAAGCCCGCTAAAATCGTCCCAAAGATTATATGTGAGAGAAGTTATGGCGGATCTTTACTATCTCGTCCACTCAGAATCTGGTGCTAGAAAGTTACTGGTTGGGAAAAGAGAAGCGCGAGAGCAGCCAAACCTACTCACCTCACGGTGGCAAACAAATCCCGAAGTAGAGACGGGTTTGGAATTTAGTAGGAAGCGATATGAAATTTCGTACTAGCAGTTGAAGTAGAGCCCATTTCTTTTGGATGCGGGTGTTATTTGCCAGGAGAGGAGCGAGATAAATCTCAGCACAGGTAAAAATGGACGGAGTAGTCCTAACTGGATCTTTAGCCTGAAGTGCTGTGAGCAGGCTGGGCATTGGGAAGCGGATAAAAGCGTTTTGCCTAACACAGTACATTATTTCAAGACGGCGCTGGGTTAACTGGTCTCATGACGGCCGAGAAGAACAGCGACCGACCATTTTGCCGCAGCAACGGCAGAATTTGAGGAAATGCCTGAAATTGCATCTAGTCGGAAAGAAGGCCCTACACGGATTGTTGCGTATAGAACAAACACACAATTCCAGATCGATGCCCAGTGCTAAATATCAAAAACTTCAACAATGCGCTAGCAGGATCCACAATATTCAGAAAATCGACTGCAAAAAAAGTATGCAGTCAAATACCAGTGGCAAAAGAAGTCAAACCAAAGACTGATGCAATGACTTCATTCAGCTTGTTCATGTTTTTAGGAATGCCATTTGAGTTGAAGAACGCTGAGGAAATATGGCAGCTATCAGAGGGCGGCATTTCTGGATGCCATCCTGTTATTTCGCAGGACTGACTCAGCTCGCGAGGATAACCTTCAGGCAGTATTTCACCAGATGTATAAGTACGGCATAGTGGTCAACAAAGTGATGTTCGTGTAGCAGAAACAAGTGAATTTCCGCGGTTATGCAGTTTCGGCGGCCGGCCATCGCCCTTGATGGCTCAAATGGCTCTGAGCACTATGGGACTTAACATCTGAGGTCATCAGTCCCCTAGAACTTAGAACTACTTACACCTAACTAACCTAAGGACATCACACACATCCATGCCCGAGGTCTGGTACCGCGCGCCGCGGAATTTGCATCCCCCGACAGACGTCCTGGACGTCGAAGACCCCTAGACGTGTCTGCACCATCGCGCCGTAAGCTGTGGCGGCGCGCGCCTCCTGGCCCGCTTTTAGTGTGGGGCGGCCACAGTGGAACACGTGGTCTCAGCGGCCAATAGCGCCGTCCCCGATGGAGTACTTAAGCGCTGGCCACTCGCTCAGCCAATCCCCCTGCCACGTCTTCACTGTTGTGTCCCCCCTACCCTCCATCTCTACACCCTACATCTCCTTTCCCAAGGTGGCTTCCATCAACTCCCCCTCCCGGATGATGCCCTCTCTCCCTCCATTTATCCCTCCTATCAACTCTGATCCTCACTCCCCCTCCTTTCCTCTGTCCTTTTCCCGGGCTCCCTCTCCCCCCCTTCCATCCTCTTTCCTCCCCACCTCCCCTCTCTTTACCCCCTTCTCTCCCCCGAATCCTTTTACATTTCCCTCCTCTGCCTCCTCTCATTCCCTCTCGTGTCTGCCCTTCTCCCCCTTTATTGGTCCTCTCCCTCCTTGGTCCCCCCCCCTTTTTCGTTTTTTTCCTTCCTCCCTCCTTGTTCTTCGTCCCTCCTCCAGGTCCCCCCCCCCCCCCCCCCATCTGCCTTTGGCTCGGGAGTGTCATCCTTGTGCCGCCACTTTCGTGCAGTGTTCTACAGTGAGTGTTCCGTGTTGTGTTTTTTGGGAAGTGTTGTGAACGGCCATCATACTGTCGCTGGGTGTGCCTTTTATCTCTTGCGAACAGAAAGCAGACCGTCGCCGTGTTTTTTTAATTGTGTGTGTACTATGTTACGTGTCTGATTCCTGTGTCTTTTATTAACGTTGCCAACCCCTTTTGCTTTCTGTTTTAACTTTCCGCATTTTTCCGCCATTTTACACTTGACTTCACCATTTTATCGCCTGTTTTTCTTGTTCCTTTTCTTCTTCCGTTTTTTAAAATGAAAGTCTGCAGGCTGTAGAGCAGCGTGCTAAGCTGCTGCCAGCTCGCCGCCTTCGGAGGGAATTGAAAATCTATAAAGGAAAAAAAAAAAAAGCTCAGCCAGTCAGTCTAATCTCGCTTACGTCGGGTTACACCTCGCTTTGCGCTAGACTGCTTACTTCCTGGTTCGTGTACGAGTTTGCTTCCTTGTGACTCTGTTGTTCGGTCTTGTTGTTGTTCGTTCCGTCCTGCGGTGGTCGTGTCCGTCCTCTCCCGTTGTGTTGTTGTTTGCGTGCCTCTCCGCGGGTTCCGCCGAGCCTTCCGTCATTGCTACCCTCGTTACAATACGAGGCAGGATTCAAACCTGCGACCGTAGCGGTCGCGCGGTTCCAGACTCAAGCGCATAGAACAGCTCGGCCACAACGGCTGGCTTCGCCTTTGAAAGACAATGTCGGAGTCATAAGGAACATACCCCGCCCGACAGACTTTATTCAATGAAAAAGATTCCTGGGATTTGTAAACTTCTACCGTCCGCGTCTACTAGGAGCTGCTGAGGTACAAGTGCCATTGACGGAGGCGCTAAAAGGTAAAGACGGCACAGGCCAATGGCCCCTACAGTGGACAAAGAGTTTTCAACCAGGAAAAAGCCAACTTGAAGAAAGCTATTCTTTTAGTCCAATCTGTGCATGATGTACACTTAGCAGTACTCTTAGGCACAAGGTAGCAGGCAAAATCAGCTGCTCTCCGTCAGTATGTGGAAGCTTGTTGGCAACTTTTAAGTTCCTTTTTGTTGTAAGCTCGCAGCATCCCAAGTCAAATACTAGCTGTGTATGAAGAAGTGCGGCACTTTTGCCCATACGAAGACGCCAGAATGTTCATATTGTCTATGGACAAGAAGCTATAAATTTCGCCTTCAGCAAACACAAGGACGACTGGTCCCCAAGGGAATACCTACATCTCGAGTTTATTGCACAGTTTACTACAAATATTAGACACATCAAAGGGGCCGGAAATGTAGTGGATGATTTTTTTTTAAATTTTTTTTTCACGAGCCGGAGCCACCTCGTACACACTGGATTATGCACACCTGGCTGTGGCACATTCTCCCGATGCTCAGCTAAACAAATATTTACAAAGCGAATTCATGGGTTTGCATTTTAAGCATATACAAACAGTGGGGGCTAATACCTGGTGTGATATGTCAAAAGACAAACCCAGACCTTTTGTACACGAAGGACTATACAAAGCATTTTTCAATGGAATTCACAATTTAGCTCACTCTAGCGGAAACACAAGCATTTCGTTTATGACAGAATGATTCGTATGGACGGATTGTCATAGATGGGCAAAAACATGTGTGACATTCCCACAACGAAAGGTGGGCACAGACGTGATAAGCAACAAATATAAATGGGATGAGAAATTCCGCCCTATGCAAGACACCTTTTTTTGTTTTGTTTCACCCATACATGTTTCAGCACTATTGTGCTATCGTCAGTGGGTTCAATTTTTTATTTTTAACTTACCTGATGTTATTGTCCATTTATTTTGGTAGCTATTCTGCTACACAATATACAACTTGTCATACTTTTGAAGATATGGTGCGTTCTCCTGTGTCGTTTGCGAAGTAAATAGGCTTACTTCTTAATCTATGGTCGCTTGGCACTGCTCTTTTTTTGTTTACTTAAAACATAGGCGGAATTTCCGCTGCCATTACATGTTGTTGTTTCTTAGCAAGCAAGGATACAAGAAGAAGAACTGCACCACAAGATGATTAACAAATATAAAATGAATCAGTTTCCTAAGAAACAAAAGAGCAGTCCCCCAACTTCATTCTAGTTGGTTTAGAAGCAGCTAGATCGGCGAATATACAGCGATGATGCAATCGTAGTGAGGAATAGCTTGGTCACTTCCTAGGACACCAGAATAGTGTAGGAGGAAGTAGTTTTATCATTTTAAAGTTTATTGCTGTAGTGATTAGGGTAGGAAACTTGCAGGGTGGTTGTATGTCTGATGTTGGACAAATATATCCGGCGTTAGAATATTAAGAGCGTTGCATTTCACAAGACATTTTTAATAGATGCTTGCTTATGGGAGGTGTGTGTACTTCGTCACATTGGGGATGACACAAGGGGCGGTTTGGCGTGGCTACATGTTAGACAAACAAGTTGCCCTTGGAGTGACTGTCATTTATCTCGCTTTGTTGTGTTGTAGCCCACCGGCGTTGCAGCCTAATGTGTACGCCGCCACCGTCAGTGCAGAGTGGCCACCCGGACCTCGCAGCCATGTGCTCACTGGGGACGCACTGGACTGAAAAATTTGCCCCCAGATGCAGCGGGAAGCTGTGGCGAGGATAGGCAGTGCAGTGTGCAGAAGCAGTAGGAGCTGGCATTTTGAGAAGGCCTGTATTCTGTCTACAGTGAGGAGAGGGAGGGAGAGGGAGCGGTGAGGGGGTTAAGAGAGGCTCTAAGCTGACTAATTCGTGACCGCATATTGAGGAGAACACACGTTCAACTGCTGCCACTGTCTCCTGGTGCAATCTTTTGGGACGACGATTTTCCCCAGTCCTCAGTACATGTGTTGCGTTATGACCCGTTGATTACAAGTGCTGTTTTTTTTTCACAAGTTTAATGTATAATTAGAACAGTGAAGCATTTTCCATAAGTTCTGGCAGCACATATTGGATTTCCTGAATTTCGATTACCTGAGCTGCAGTGTGATTGTCAAAGAATTCAAGGGACGGCGTCTGTGGCGAACTTTGACGTCAAACAGCGATAGAAACAGTCCTCAGCTGTATGCTTACAGGTAATACACTTGTTAAACTCCTCTTTGTCCAACATCAACCTCTCATCAGTTCAACACAATATCCACCAAAATATATAGTATCTTTCTCCCCAGCCTTTTTCCCCGCCAGCTTGTAGGTGGAGGATAGAGTTTGAGTGTGTCTGCCACTACTTTCGACTGGTATTATGAAAGTTTTTCCCAACAGGATAACACCAGTTGTATGGCATCATGAATTTTTGAGCTGTATTGCGATTTCAGGTGCTTCTTGCGTAATGAAATGCATATAGTTGTGAAATAGGACCAATCTTCATGATTAATTATGTAATTAGGATTGATCTTAACTTCAGTTTCCCAACCAAAAGCAATGAAGTTCACTAAACTAACCTTCTTCTCCTCCATCTGGATAGTCTCCATGTGTTGGGGGTACACTTGGGTGATGGAGAGGGGTAATTTGATCAACTGTTTTAATTTGGGTTGGTGCTGCCCTTATCCCACTACTCATGTCGTAATTTTGGCATTGTGTGTCTGAGAACAGAAAAGCCATTTGCAGAGTTTAAAACCTTCAAAATAACTACATTTAACAGGAATTAGTTCACAAAAATTGTAAACTTAAAGTCATGTATGCAAATTCCAGTGGAATATCTGTAGGAGTCCACAGTGTTTGTGAGTTTGTGTGATGATACACTGATGATTTGTGACATTGCAGATCCTCTTCTGTTACTGATTAACAGAAGCAAACAGAGAAGTCACCATGTTGATCTCTTTACGAATCTAAAATGTCGTACTTTGTGCTATTTGTAGTTTTAGTTGTGTATTACGATAATATGCAGTTTAGGTCATACGGCGCATTAAGCGTCTTTGTCTAGGATGTTATGGACGTGATAAGTGGCTGTGTATTTGTGTCTGAGATGTAGAAACAACATTTTTGCATTTAATTTGAGGGCCTCCTGTAACTTGCACCAAATAGGTACAATGATTGAACCTCAGGTGTGTTTTAGCGCCGAATGTACCGTAACCAGTAATTTACACTTGTAGTGTCAACAAACTGAGCGACGAGTATTCTGTACTGATGTAGGACAAATCTTCAGGTACTGTGGTAAACAATACAGACAGTTTTTGCTTTCTTTAAAGCGTTTGTTTCTTTTGACACAAAGACCCAACCTTTGTCTGCGTGCCAGCGGTCAGACTTACGGTACAGTACAGAGGTGCAACTAGATATTGGTTGGATCTTTGATTTTTTTTATGGCATTAAAACATAGGAATGTGACTAAGACAGAGAAAAATGTGTGTGTGTGTTTTGTGCTGACGGAGGTGCATGGGTTTTGTGAACGTTGACGGAAGATTGTAGTGTAACGACGTAAGTCTTGTATAAATCATTTTCTTTTGACATATGACCATGTGCAAACTTCGTCACCTACATCATTTACAAAACACTTCAAAATTATTTAAATTCTTTTTAAAGTTGTCTCTGAATGGTTCTTGAACGAAACTATAATTAAAACATCATCATCATTTGAGTCGTACGCGCAGAATTACGTCACTCAGTACAATTGGCTTGCGTAAACTTTTTTCAATTTGGATGTCGTTTGTTTCTTCTCTGAAATTATATTAATGGAAGTTATCTGCTTTAATAAATATTAAAACCACATTGAATAAACTTTTAAGACTCAAACTCGCGATGAACGTTATCAAAAATTAATAATCTTGTCAAATAAATCAGTAATACTTCTTCCTTAATATAATTCTTCATAAATAAATTCTCGGGACACGTTGTTAATCTTTTGTAGTATACACTAGTTTATTATCTTCATATATACTACATATAGACGTGAACATGAGCCTTGACAAGATAGGACTGAAGATTTACAACATGATTTAACTTTCTATGACGTCATTGTTGTAGAAACATTACAAATTCTTATTTTTTCAGTTTTTAGAAGCACGACGCAACAACTCGGTTTCAGGAACTTCTGTTGCTCTTTGGCTGTCGACCCGCGCCGTATAGTGGCCAGCAATTTTCTCTCTGGTCCCGGCAGTGAAGATGCTGTATCCGTTCGTTGCGCCGCCCTCTCCGTACATGAAACATAAAAATAAATACAAAACTTTAGCTAATTCACAACCATTACAGATATTCCAAAATACATAAACAAAACGGTAAATTAAACTTATATTCACCTGCAAACTGGGCTGACACTGGTGGATGGGTGACGCTTCAGTTTCGCGTCCCACTACAAGACCCCTCTGTCCGCTGCCGCCCTAGTCGCTGCAGCCCTCCCCTGTGTGTAGGCAATGCGGCGGTACGCCTCCACAGGGACGGAACGGCACTAATAAGGAAACATCACCAGCCCCACCTCGTACTTCAAAGAGAAAAAAGCTCTGGTGCCAGGTACAACCACGGCAACGAATCCCGGCCGAATGTTTCTGCCACTGTACTGGTCGCACGCAGTTACGACCTCTCGAAGGTGAAGCTTTTAGACATGCGCCCGTATCGCTCGTTCCACCCCACTGCGCCCGCGTAATGCTCGAGCGTGAAGTGGAGTGGTTAAGAGGCGAGCCCACTAGCGATACCGCGGAACCTCCAGGAACAGCGCGGAATGACGGCCAAGTTGCAACGTTTAAACATCGGAGAGCGACAGCTTGTGAAAGACTTGACCGGTAAGCGTAATTACGTGTGGCTACTCGACTATCCTTTATAAAAGGTAAACGAAAAATTATGAGACTTCTTTTGTGTTATTATTTATACCTTTCAGTTTCATTCTAGAAATAATACACAATTTGAGGAAGGAAGATGTGCTACATACAGAACAAAGTAGCGGGCTGACGTCCGCTGCTTATTTGCTAGAGGAGGACGATAACGTTGATGAAGCTGCCGTTTTGCCACAGTCACATTCGTGGAACAGCGCCGTTGGCACAGCGGGACAGAGTTGAGAAAAAGAAGAAGTAAATGATGATGAACCATGATTATAAGATCTAATATCGTCTCATATGGCTTTGCCCCTGAGGGTAACAGAACAGTGTATGAAACGAGCTGTCGCTTTTCAGGAAACAGGAAAGAAGGCGAATCTGACTCCTTTCTACATCTACATCTACATCCATACTCCGCAAGCCACCTGACGGTGTGTGGCGGAGGGTACCTTGAATACCTCTATCGCTTCTCCCTTCTATTCCAGTCTCGTATTGTTCTTGGAAAGAAGGATTGTCGGTATGCCTCTGTGTGGACTCTAATCTCTCTGATTTTATCCTCATGGTCTCTTAGCGAGATATACGTAGGAGGGAGCAATACACTGCTTGACTCCTCGGTGAAGGTATGTTCTCGAAACTTCAACGAAAGCCTGTACCGAGCTACTGAGCGTCTCTCCTGCAGAGTCTTCCACTGGAGTTTATCTATCATCTCCGTAACGCTTTCGCGATTACTAAATGATCCTGTAACGAAGCGCGCTGCTCTCCATTGGATCTTCTCTATCTCTTCTATCAACCCTATCTGGTACGGATCCCACACCGGTCAGCAGTATTCAAGCAGTGGGCGAAGAAGCGTACTGTAACCTACTTCCTTTGTTTTCGGATTGCATTTCCTTAGGATTCTTCCAATGAATCTCAGTCTGACATCTGCTTTACCGACGATCAACTTTATATGATCATTCCATTTTAAATCACTCCTAATGCGTACTCCCAGATAATTTATGGAATTAACTGCTTCCAGTTGCTGACCTGCTATATTGTAGCTAAATTATAAGGGATCTTTCTTTCTACGTATTCGCAGTACATTACACTTGTCTACATTGAGATTCAGTTGCCATTCCCTGCACCATGCGTCAATTCGCTGCAGATCCTCTTGCATTTCAGTACAATTTTCCATTGTTACAACCTCTCGATACATCACAGCATCATCCGCAAAAAGCCTCCGTGAACTTCCAATGTCATCCACAAGGTCATTTATGTATATTGTGAATAGCAACGGTCCTATGACACTCCCCTGCGGCACACCTGAAATCACTCTTACTTCGGACGACTTCTCTCCATTGAGAATGACATGCTGCGTTCTGTTATCTAGGAACTCTTCAATCCAATCACACAATTGGTCTGATAGTCCATATGCTCTTACTTTGTTCATTAAACGACTGTGGGGAACTGTATCGAACGCCTTGGGAAGTCAAGAAACGCGTCATCTACCTGGGAACCCTTGTCTATGGCCCTCTGAGTCTCGTGGACGAATAGCGCGAGCAGGACTGGCAAGAGGATCTTTGCATTATTGTAACAAAAAAAGAGATCTGTACGTCTGGAGAAGGTACCTTGAAAACCAGGAATCGCATCAACAAAATGTTTTTCAGGTCAAGACTATTACTAGATAAATTTCGCAATGCATTTAGGAAAAAGATGTCGATCCACGATGTTAACATATAGCAGCGGAACTTTCAGGCCACAGTGGAAGAGGGACTAGAAACGTTTAAAGCATCTGCTGGGTGGTTGTCGCTTTCAAGAAGAAACAAAATATTTCGCAAAGTATAATCCATGTTGTTATAGCTAAAAATCTCGGTAATGAGGCACATATATTTACTACATATGAAGAGTTTCTGACTATCAACAGAGCTATTATAGGAATGGTCGGGAGACAGAAAGTGCGCAATATGGATCAGAGCGGTTTTAATCGAGAAACCACGTCCGGGCGATCTCCTGCCAAAAAAGGGACGAAAGGCGTCGGTCGACACAGTGGTGCAGTCCATCAGGAACACGACAGACCCGTGCAGAATAGTCGTGATGCCAACGCTGTCTGCAGAAGGACACGTGATGTCACCTCTGTTTGTAGTTTTAAAAGAGTCGACCGGGACGTTTGGGCCGCGAGTCAATCGGAGTTCATTTCATGCGGACAATCTTCTAGTGATCGCCTCATTCTGGAAAAGTCAAGTAGGAAACTTTACCCATGTGGTGACAGGAAATATTTTCTAAAATCGTACATGACAGCAGAACAAGCCACATTTCCAAGCCACAAAAGCTTGCCAGTGCATGAAGAGAACGGAGAAGAAGATACTGCACTTTCTGTACTGACGATACTACTAAGTGGAACAAAATACCGTCAACCCGCCGTGTATCTGGATTTGGCATATTTACCGGTCTTGTCAGCAGGTTTACCAGCTCAGCGCCACTTCTGGGCGTCGCTGTGAACTTCGACCGGCATAACGACATCCTTCACATGCAACCTTTTCTCCACAGGCAGCTACATGCAGCAGTATTGCGGCCAGTCCTCCAACAGGCGTGGTATCGAAGCGGCTGCTTTGAAGATCCAGATAAATACTGTCTTGACGTTTGTAACGTGATTTGTTTATTGCGTCAAAGTGGGTAGTTTCTGAGATGTAGCTGGTGGCAGAGAACTCTTTGTTTTGAACACTTCTATGTTGCGATTCACAAATGCAGTGTAAATGAATAAAACGAGTGAGTGTGTCATTAAACAAGTTGCATAGCACTGTTTAGTTATTAACATGGGTGGCATGCTTTATTTTCTCTGGATTGTAAACCTGACTCTGTTAAAGTGAAATAAATCTGCGCCGGCCGTTGTGGCCGAGCGATTCTAAGCGCTTCAATCCGGAACCGCGCTGCTGCTACAATCGCAGGTTCGAATCCTGCCTCGGGCATGGATGTGTGTGATGTCTTTAGGCTGGTTAGATTTAAGTAGTTCTGAGTCTAGGGGACTGATGACCTCAGATGTTAAGTTCCATAGTGCTCAGAGCAATTTAAACCAAATACATCTGCAGGAGTTGCGTTGTTCTTCAATAGAGGCGCATTGGCTGTCACTGCCGTACTGTAGTTGGTACTCCGACGTGAAGGGGGAGCTGTGGGGCGGAGCGAGTGACAAACAAGCAGTGCCCGCACCTGGCTTTAAAAGCCGTACCCTCAGAAGGTCGTTACTGTGAACTACCGGAATAAATGCCCAAATTTTCATGCGCACATTCGGTAAAGTGC
Source organism: Schistocerca piceifrons (assembly GCF_021461385.2). Taxonomy (NCBI): domain Eukaryota; kingdom Metazoa; phylum Arthropoda; class Insecta; order Orthoptera; family Acrididae; genus Schistocerca; species Schistocerca piceifrons. The sequence continues at coordinate 585,967,238 of NC_060143.1, forward strand.
AACGCTCGCTTATAAAACCGGAGAAAAGCTAACTTGGTCATTGACTTGGGATTAGTGATTAATGAGTTCAGAAACAGATTTGGAAATCAACGCATCTGAAACGTCACTAGTCCTCCAGGAGGGCAGACGGCTCCCTTGTTCTGAATTTCTGAACTCGACGAAATATTTATAGCATTCGCGCTTCTGGAGACGAAAATCGTCGGCCTTTTTCCGGCGGATGGCTCCCTTGTTGCCCAAAGCAGTATATCTCTGTAGACAGCCTCCTTACCTGCTGTTAACGCACGAACCACAGAAAAGCTTGTGTCTCTTAGGGGGGCCCTGACATGCCCATTGTGTACTGCGTGATAATACTTTGTCACTATATTGCGCGGAAGTGCGGAACCAAGAACGACCTAATATTTTTGCGCAATATTTATACCCGGGACGCATTAGTTAGAATTATAGTTGCGCTCTGACAGAACTACGGTTCGATGGTTGTGGTATACCACATAAATGACGTAGTAGATGGTAGTATTGTTGGTAGTATTGTTAGCATTGGTAGGGAAGAAAACATAAATTAATGTATAACAAAGAAATTGGGAACGACGACTTCTCTTTGTTTTTTGTTTGTTTTGCACATAATCAGAATCGCACGTCATTGAGTCCCATTGTGTATTTTATATCATCATAGAAAATTAATTACATTTTATAAGTGATAAAAATTAGTTGATCGCGTAACTTCTGCGCCTTTGTGTAACCAAACCAATTACTTTCGATGAAAATACAATTTACATGCAGAAACATTATGTATATATAGTACTCAGTAGAACGTTGTTCATCATGATCAGAGGAAAGAGCTCCCTGTTTAATCGATAAATGTGAAAGATGTTTATATAAATAACAGAAACGTGTTTTATACAAGTTCGAGGAAGTACTGAAGCGATGTTTGATATATCTTTGTTTTGCATTTCTTTTATTTTACCGTTTTGTTGAGTAAATTGCGCTTCCTAGCTCTATATGATAAGTTTGTACTGCTTATTTTTATTTTTACATCAACGTTCCTCTGTTTCATGTTGAAAATCAACAATTTTCAAATAAAACCTAATCTAAACACCAACAATTTCAATTTTGCCCAAATATTGTTCACTTTTAAGTAATAGACAGAAGGGTAGCTACGCAGGACAAAAATGTTTAGTAGGTTACCCGGCCCTTTATATATTCTCACTTAGTTTCTACACGGTTGACAGCTTCCTGTTTTTATAGGAATCTGGTAAGAGACTGATCGTATACGCAAAGAAAGCCATCGTCATGAGGTACTGGGTATGCAACATATTTAACGGACGAGTAACTTTAGTACGGCCTCAACCTCTAGAGACATGAAACCAAACTTTCAGAGGAAGAACTGGAAAATTGGTAATATTTCACTTCTCGGTATCACTAAAAGCCAATAATTAGTAAAAAAAATTATCATCCAATACATGATCTACATGTCATGTCATGATACAGCAGGTCTCTGTCGAGCAAAAATAAGCGTAGCCAATGTATCAAATGTGATAAATCTGATCTCTATGAAGCTAAAACAGTAAAATGTATAAAATGCTTATTTATTTCTTTTGTAGGCTTTTTAAGGACTTTTGTATTTGGGAATGTTAATTAACAGAATTCAGAGCTCGTATACACTATTTATTTATTTTACCAAGGCTATTTATGAAACTAAAATATACAATATGTAAAAATGTCAAAGATACAATCATTTCATATACACTATTTATTTATTTATTCTACCAAGGCTATTTATGAAACTAAAAAATACAATATGTAAAAATGCCAAAGATACAATCATTTCAGAGACTAAATTTTGCAAAACAGCGTTCATTACATATTCTTATGTAATCATTTACATGATTACGTATATCTGAAGGTTACTGCTTCATATCTTTCCCTTCCGTCTGAAATATTTGGATCGACGGGCTCCAATAACACGTCCAGAATTTCTGAATCCGTCAGACTTAAGAACCACGTAAACTTACAATACAAACACTATTAAATTCTTTAATACTCGATCTATAGTCTTCGAAACTATTCATTTTCTCATTTACAGCAAATAAGATATACCAGACAAACTGCATTTATTTTAAATCATTCACACATGTGTAAACATAACTGAGCCGATAAAGTGCAAAATGTAGTCATACAGTCCGGTAGCGTTAAATTTCATACAGTACATTTACACATGTCGTGAGACTTGTACACACTTCCACAAAGCTAGAGCGAGACGTAAGTTGGGTATTTAAACTTACTTGCTTATATTTATCATGATTATTCCTCGTAAGTAATTATTTCTGTTTCTTTCATTTTCTTTCACGTGGCATCTTTATTCGCGCCCAAACACTGTGCTTTTCGGAAAGTGCTGCCACCTTCTTATGACTGCGAGAAACCGTAGTTAGAATTCTACCTTCGTTGCGAACATGTCAGTACCGAGACAATGTCGAACTCTTTCGAGTATGTATTGCGATTGAATTGCTCGTCCTGGAAAACACGAGTAGAGCTTAGGCAGAACGGATGAAATACGTTTGTAAGGCTCCCGGTAAACATTTCAATGGACCAGAGCCTCATTCTCAGCAGTCTTAGTTACAACTTAAACAAATAATCTGTGTAATATATCCTGTACGTTTGTTTTCTGTGTATTTCTCTATTGCGTCAACTGTTGAAAACGATATAAAACAGTTATATCCATGATTACTGAATGAAGGCACACATGATCTTGATGTCTGTGGTGTGACAACTGCTACAAGACAAGAAAGACATGTACGCTCACTGATCTTATTTGCCAAGTCTGAAAACTGCTATAAGTAAAATAAACATTTCTGCTTGCAGTTTCCCCTGCCACTGCAGAAAACGGGGTATCTGGCGTTTCCTAAACAGTCAGGAATACTTCGTATGCTACTTTTTTCTATCATTCATCCTCCAGGACACTTCCTGATATTTTATCGTTTACTTTCTCCAGGCTTTTGCGGAAATTTGGTTGGAGCGAAATGAATTTGCCTCGGTCTCGCCAGGAACCACCGTTTATTGCGCAATACTACCCCTGCTCGATACTATTCGTTGCTCAATACATTAAGCGAGCGTCAACATTTTTAAAGCTCTGCAGACTTCTTCAACACATTGCGACAACCGACAGTAACGCTCTCAGACGGTGAATGTTACTGCGCAGTACTGAGTGTTGCTCAATAAATTTCGAGCGCATGAGGGCCCCTTTAGATTTGTTGGTCAGATAGATTTCTGGAGAAAGCCTGTGATGGACATGTTCACTATCGGTCGCATTTTTAGTGGCCTGACACACACACACGCACACACACACCCCTGAATGGGGCTGTTGTAGAGAGTGGCACTCGGTACGCGAGCAGGTGCCGTGTGTCGCCATGTGTGCGACACGCCGTTCTTCTTCTCGCGCTCAGTATTTATTGCGCAGTAATGTTGTGTCAATACATTGCGCGGAAGGTCGAGGACAAGAACGGCACAGTGTTGTTGTGCAATATTTATGACTGGGGCACATGAGTTAGACTCCAGCTTTCATAGCGAACACGTCGGCGTTCGACAATGTGGGACTCGCGTGTACTTTGACTGCACTCACCGCGACCTGCAAAAACAACAGCGAGAGGAGGCGGCAAAACTGGCTCGGAAGGCGTTCTACTTGCAACCGTACTAAGATGCTAAGCAAACCTGCAACGGAACCAGACGACTATCGGAGATTTTTAAATACGAACTACGAATAAGGCGGCCGCGGTGGCCGAGCGGTTGTAGGCGCTTTAGTCAGGATGACCTCAGATGTTAAGTCCCGTAGTGCTCAGAGCCATTCGAACCATTTTGAACTAGGAATAGTTGAATTAACTGCCAAACCTCGTTACACCTTATAAATTCAGAAAAGATTCATATACTTGTCGGATTTCGCTTTCCAAAACGCTGGAAATGATCTATAAACCTGAAAAGAGTAGATAAATTACTGTAGAGAATCGGTAGGTAGTTCTGTTAGATACTCGTATTTCTACAATAAATAATTCGAGTTTCTGAAACGAACAAATAAGCAGTTGCAGTATCATTTCCCCGCACTTAAAACGCTTTTGTCGAATGTTTCCACAGCTAATTACCGAGTAAGAATTAAATGTGTAATCGAGCTGCTCCTCTGAATGCACTTCAACAGATGATTGCCTTGCCCGTCTTTCGCAATGTTTTCGTATTCATACGGCGTCGCTAAATCAGATGTTTATACGTCCACAAATCACGTAGTCTCGGCAGGAACGTGCCGTATATTATACATCACCCTTACATGATACAGTGTGATGCACGATATACTGAGCTGGTATCAACACAGTATGTAGCATAAAGAACCATCCGATTTGGCATGTCTATATTTCTGAAACTAATAAACATATACAATGATTTTGTCTTTCGATGACCAGGAAACTCAAAAAAATTTTTTTCTTACATTTTCATAGGTGTACATTATACCACCTTGAGGTGAACGGCATATGTCGTGCGGTATTCGAATTGTTCCCACACTGCAGGGAGCATTTCTCGTGTTACAGCTTCCGCAGCTATTGTTATGCGATATCTCAGTTCATTCATTGTTATTGGTAATGGAAGCACATAAACAGAGTGTTCTATAAACCTCCACAAGGAATAAACACGTACAGTCAGGTCCGGTGACCTTGGAGGCCAGTAATATAAGGCTGAATCATTTCGTCCAGTGTGGCCGACCCATCATTCAGTAATCCTTTGATTTAAAAGTTCTCACACTTCCCACTGCCATTGTGGCGGTGCCACATCCTGTTGGTAAATGAAATCGTTCGGATCAGTCTCCAACTGTGAGAAAAGAAAGTTCCCAACTATATCGAGATATGTGCTTCCTGTAACAGTATTCTCGGCCAAGAAAAGTGAAAAATGGACAATACAACGCCAAGCGGAGAGGCCACGCGGTTTCAGGCGTCTTGTCACGGACTGCGCGGCCCCTCCCGCCGGAGGTTCGAGTCTTCCCTCGGGCATGGATGTGTGTTTTGTTCTTAGCATAGGTTAGTTTAAATTAGTTCAAGTAGTGCACAAGTCTAGGGACCGATGACCTACGCAGTTCGATGGCTTAGGAATTCACACATTTGAACATTTGAAACTGCACAAAACACATTAAATTTTGGAGAGTCTCTCACATTATGACGGTTCACCCTCCAATTTAAATGGAATGTTGCCTCGTCACTAAACACTAAGCATGGAAGGAAAGAGCCATCCCCCGTCTCGCAAACAACGAAAATACAAAACTCCACACGTTGTTGTTTGTCACTTTCACGAAGAGCTTGCAGTAGCTGAATTTTGTGTGATTTAATGCGTAAACGTCGACGCAACACCCACCACACGCACATCGGGGGCCATGTTGAGCTGTCGAGATGCATGGCCAACGGATTTCTGCGGACTTGGTGTGAAAGTGTGGCGGATGCCTTCGACGTCTGTGTCAGACACTCGGAGACGGCCCGGCGGTTTGCCTTTGCACAAACGACCTGTTTCTCGGAATTGTTAATGCCATCGTCTAAAGCTCTGTGCTGTAGGATAATCCACACCGTACCTGGTACGGAAGTCACGGTGAACAGTTCTTACCGACCTGCACTGCGCTAAAACGTAGAACACAAAACACTTTCTGTTGTCCTGACACCAATTTTACTAGAACTGAAGTGGACGCATACTGTTGCTACCTAGAGAGAACCATGGTAAACTCGAGAATTTGCTCTTTCCAACAGTACGTTGTTCACGCACATGCTCAAATAACATAATAGTTATGATTTTTTAAAATTGGATGATTTTATTTTATATATCCCGTATTTCTGTGGCACTGCAGTCTCCTGCAGTGCCGGCCGGTGTGGCCGAGAGGTTCTAGGCACTTCAGTTTGGAACCGCGAGACCGCTACGGCCGCAGGTTCGAATCCTGCCTCGGGCATGGATGTGTGTGATGTCCTTCGGTTAGTTAGGTTTAAGTAGTTCTAAGGTCTAGGGGACTGATGACCTCAGATGTTGAGTCCCATAGTGCTCAGAGCCATTTGAACCATTCTCCTGCAGTACGACACCCACACGGTCAATATTATTGCGCAGTACTCAGTATAGCGCAGTAAAACCTAAACGTGTGAGGGTCTCTTTGTCTGTCACACTTACAACGTTAGTATGAATAAGTTTAATATAATATCGCGTACTCATTGTTGCAGACGATCTGTTGCAGCCGTAGTCCTGGTTTCGTACACATCTACTGTAAGATTTAACTATAAAGTTAAATGAATATTTAATCCAGTGTAATGTCTTAACAGAGTGTTTACTACGATTTCAAAGAAAATCAAGACATCTTTACAAAACTTAAATACGTAGCACCATACTTACAATAATGAAATGAATCTTAGTTACCTGCTTTCTGTCCAAATAGTCACAAAGTGCTGACTGGCTATGCCAATATGGCTATATATATATATATATATATATATATATAACCTAAACAATCCCGAACAATCCTCGGCATTGTTTAAAATGATTTTCTCACTAAATCACAATTAAAATATTCATCCTAAAACCAATGACACATTTCAATAATTACCTTAGCTCCCATAGAATAAATACATAATACATTCCACAAGCATATTATATTTCATATGTATACAAATGCATAAAATTATTTCGTTGACAATGGTTTTCTTGTATTTATATATTGCAAATGATACAGGTTATAAAAAAATGTTCCTACCAATTAACGGACTTGTACAAGTTAGCGAAATTATTATTTTGTAGTTAGTTTTTTCGTACACTTTCCACAAGTACATATTTGCCTACACCTCTACGTCAGAAATTACTGTTTATGGTTAAAATTTACGTGTTGAAATAGGTTTCAATTAGACTGTTGCGTTTCACGCTCACGTCGCCGATTGATTTAAAACTGCAGCTATAAATAGGTGAACACCGCCTCGCTAGCGAGCGTCTGGCGGTGAGGCAAACGACTGAGGGTGCGGATGTGACGTTGCAGGGCGTGGTCCTGGCTGACCTGTCGGAGGAGGCGGGGGCGGCGGCAGTGGCGGACCTGGCGGCGGTGGTGGCGGCGGCAGCGGGCAGCGAGCGCGGCCGCGCCGTCTTCCAGCGCACCGACGTGACGAAGCCGCAGCACCTGCGAGGTAGCGACGCTGCCCTCCGCTCAGCTCCACTCCAGCTCACTTCCACCCGAAAACTTGTGGACAACACATTCTGACAGGAACGTAACTTTTTCCATCTTGAAGCACCCACCAGTGAGGTATTTATTATACTTCGTGGAGGCGTCCGTTACATGCACTCCGTCTTCAGGCCACGAGTGGCCCACCGGGACCATCCGACCGCCGTGTCATCCTCAGTTGAGGATGCGGATAGGAGGGGCGTGTGGTCGGCACACTGCTCTCCCGGTCGTTATGATGGTATTCTTGACCGAAGCCGCTACTATTCGGTCGAGTAGCTCCTCAGTTGGCATATGAGGCTGAGTGCACCCCGAAAAATGGCAACAGCACATGGCGGCTGGATGGTCACCCATCCAAGTGCCGGCCACGCCCGACATCGCTTAACTTCGGTGATCTCACGGAAACCGGTGTATCCACTGCGGCAGGACCGTTGCCCGTCCGTTACATAACGGGTGTTAAATGGTAAAACTCGTACTGCATTCGGAATGACGCTCATCGCCACCGTCACCGGTATGAGGTGTGACCCACACAGCCACCAACACGCTGCTGTGTTCGTTGAGGCAACAGTCTCCAAATGGTCTGAAACCGAGCGACCGCTACGGTCGCAGGTTCGATTCCTGCCTCGGGCATGAATGTGTGTGATGTCCATCGGTTAGTTAGGTTTAAGTAGTTCTAAGTTCTGGGGGACTGATGACATCAGAAGTTAAGTCCCATAGTGCTCAGAGCCATTTGAACTAGTCTCCAGATATCCTGAGGAATTTCTTGCCGTGCCTGAAACACACGCTGTGTCACTTTACGGACATTGCTGGCTGCACGCTGCTATGAAAGTGTGAGGCGAAGAACAGTGCATAAGTAAGCAAAAATTATTACTGCAGCACAATGATGATCAGTAAACGAAATCCAGCAGCACTGTTGATTGCTGCAGTTTCTCTACTTTTGGTACACTAAATCGGTTGTTAGGTATTAAAAAATAAACAGCAGAATTACATTTAACTGCAATGTCACACATTTTCCTACGGTATGGGGTAATTATCCACAGTGGTTGCAGAATTGTGCACTTGAGAAAGGAAGCTTATGTTAACCGTGCACAAGTGAAAATAATCGCCACTTAAAATATCTACTTGTTTCGGTTAGGAAACAAGTCATTTAAATGTACACTGGTGTGCAAAGCTTAAGGACGAAAGCAGCTTCCGCATGATGTACTACTGTCAAGTAGTTGTAGCTCGATGAAACGGGACAAAAGATAGAAAGAACTTCTACAGTATAGTGTAGAACGTCTCTGAATGAAATACGTGATTTCGTTCGTAGCTGGTTTTTCCAAACAAATGTGGTACATATTTCAGAACAAAATACAGTCTTCAATTGCACAATTAGCAAATTTACTTCGCTATACCGGTTTGAGCAGAAGATGCTGACATCTGCTATACCAACATTAAACTTCCCAAGATGACAGATTAATTTGTTGAAACTATAGTGAAACAAATTTCCTAATTCTCAACTGACAATAGAATTTTATTTTGGGAAGAAATACACATTGCATATTTGTTTCAGTTACCTTCTGTACTTTACTGCCTCGCGAGATTACCCGAGCGGTCTACGGCGCTCCATTCATGGAGTGTGCGGCTGGTCCCGTCGGAGGTTGGAGTCCTCCCTCGGGCATGGGTGTGTGTGTTTGTCCTCAGGATAATTTAGGCTGAGTAGTGTGTAAGCTTAGGGACTGATGACCTTAGCAGTTAAGTCCCATAAGATTTCACACACATTTGAACATTTTTTTGTACTTTACTGTAGCGGTTCTTTCTATGTATGGTCCATGTTTGATAGAACTATCTTACTTTGTAGTGACACTTGGCGCGAGAAATAGTGTCGCCCTTACGTTTTGCTCACCAGTGTACGTAAACAGTAAAAAGAAATATACGAGGGTCATTCAATAATTAAAGAGACAAACTGGTCTGGGGAAAAAACTGTTAGTAGGACAAGTTTGGTATTGCGATGGGTTTAAGTTCGCATCACTGGGATGAGCCATGATCAGCTGATGTATGAAAGTTGTTTTGTTTATAGCCTCAAGAATACATTTCAAGATGGCAAGTCCGCTTGAAACGTCCACATTAGTTGAACAACGTTCTGTTATTCGTTTTTTACTTGCTGAAGACGAGAAACCAGTGAACATATACTGTAGAGTGTCCAAAGTTTAAGGTGAAGGTTGTATGAATAGTGCAAATTTTTACAAGTGGGTAGATCAGTTCAAAAATGGTCGCGACTCAGTGACTGACAAACATCGTTCTGGCCGGCCAGTTGCAGTTTCAGTTCCCTCACTCTAAAGTCGAATTTATGATGTTATTCGTGCCGACCGCCGTGTGACTGTGGAAATGATAGTTGATAGGGTTCAAGTTAGTACTGGTACCGTTCATAACACTATCTGTAACAAGCTAAAGTAACGCAAAGCATGTGCAAGATGAGTCCGAAAGGAGTTGTCGCGGCTACACAAGGAAACAAGGTTGAGAGTGTGCACAGAGCTAAAGGAAGATTGTGAAAGAGAAGGTGAGCACTTCCTCAACAAAATTTTAATTTGTGATGAAACTTGGGTTCACTATTACGAGCCAGAATCAAAAAGACGAAGCATGGAGTGGAAGCACACGAACTCACCAGTCAAGAAAGAACTCAAAACCCAAGCATCAGCAGGAAAAGTCATGTTATCGGTGTTTTGGGATGCTGAAGGTGCAGTTTTTTTGTGGTTATCTCGAAGAGCGGCGTACAGTGATCAGCAAATACTACTCGGATTTGCTTTTAAAGAAGATGAAGCCAGCGAGGAGAGAGAGACGTCGTGGATCACAGAGAAGAGGTGTGAGTCTCCAGCAAGACAACGCACGTCCTCATATTGCTCAACTAACCCGTGACACCATCGACAAAAAGGATTGGGAAGTACTGTCTCATCCCTGATTTAGCACCTAGTGATTTCCATTTCTTTGGTGCACTGAAGCAGGCATTGGGTGGGAAGAAGTCCCTGGACAACGAGGACCTGAAAAAGTTTGTGGAAAATTGGTTCAAACATAAAGATAAAGAGTTCTTTGCAGCCGCAGTAAGAAAGCTTGTAGCCCGTTGGAACTAGTGTATAAATGTTCAAGGGGATTATGTTTAAAAGTAGAAAAAGTGTTGTAAAAACTATTGTAAACGCTTTTTTCTCCAAACCAATTTGTCTCTTTAAATAATGAATGACCCTCGTATAATCTCTTTAATTTTCACATTTCGATAATTTTTAGAATGTTCATTACTTCATTTCTTGGCTGTGCAGTCACCCTGAACAGAATCTTTGCGTCTCCTTTGCAGGATACGCAGCACGATCCCATGCACAGCACCCAACACACCTGTTCCTCAATTCTTTTTCTTTGCCCTCTTCTCCACAGACTCAACATCACTCCCTAGGTTTTTTACCACAAGTAGGCAGTGTATTCAGTGCGCCTGTAAACTGGTTATCGCAATCATCAATAACATATTAAATGCTAGGAACAACCGATACCTCTGATGACTGGTGCTTCCCACTTACTTTGGGTTTTCTTTTTTCTCTTTTCGAACTGTTCAGTAAAGCACACACAAACACACACACACACACACACACACACACACAAACACACACACACAGCTTCATCACTCTTGTTGTTCAACCAAGTCTGTTGTTTTTTCATTCCTCATTTTGTACTGCACATCAACTTCTTCCAGCTTCTTGTTTCACGGTGATACGCACGTGTTCTCTTCAGCGCATTTCATACTAACGCTAACTTTGTTAAACTGTTATGCTAAGAAAGCATATCCGTGGAATGATACAACGAATTACAGGTTTTAATAACATTCTTAATCAAAAGTAACCAAGTAAGAACTAACTAGAAATAGGTCTGTTTTGTTTGAATTCTACAGCTCAAATGGCGACTGTCTTCTTGCTCCTCTTTATTAACTATTGGAAACAGAAGAGGGTTGCAGTAATCGGACGTCGCCATGTTTACCGTGAGCTTCAAATACTGAATGTGTACGATTACTTGTTCTGCACATTACTGAGCGTGTACTACTAAGACTCTCAAACAATTAAATGTAGCTATTACTGCTCTTTGTGTAACTGCTATTCTTGGAAACGAACGCATTAACCTTGTGACATTCCACTCAATAACGTCTTATGGAATAATTTTCTGGGGTAACTCACCACTTAGAAAGTATCCATTGCACAAAAGCGAAAGGTAGGAATAATGTGTGGTGTTCAACTACAGACGTCTTCAAGGACCTTGACACTTAAACTGCTCCGTCACGATAAGTATATCCGCTATTGAAATTCGTCATAAAGAATCTATCAGAATTTGAGAGAAAAATGACCGTTATTATACATTATTAAAGCTGTGAGTGGCTCAGAAAGGAGTTCAATATGCATCCACAGAAGTCTTTGATCCTTTGCTCAGTAACATAAAATGTCTGACAGACAGAAAAGCAAATTTTAGATCTAAACTAAAGTCGTTTCTCCGGGACAGCTCCTTCTATTCCATGGAGGAAAATCCTGTTTAAAAACTGATAGCCTTTAAAAACAAGAAAAAAAGACTTTCTTTTAAGTGTACTTGCCTGAGCAGGATTAAAAAAAAGCGTGTTTCTTAATTGTAACACTAACCGTGTACATATATCCTGTAAACTAATTCGTTCCACGTCGTATCGATGAAACAACACAACTCTCCCCTGCGTCTTCTAGTTGCATTCAAGACGAAATCTGGAGTTGACGGTATTGAGTGACCGGGATGGCAATCAAGGATCTGCACATCCCTAAGGAATTCGTGATGTGAACAGCAATGCCTTGCATTATCTTGCTACAGTATAGCATTGGGTACCCTGATCATGAAGGCTACGACAAGAGGGGTTAGCATACTTTCTAAATACTGGCTACCATTCTGCATCCCTTCAACAGTTACATCAGTCCTGTTGTCACATCCAATTCTTCTTCACGCCATGATTCCAGAAGTTGGAGAGGTATTTAGCTTCAAGAATTGCTGCTTCCAGTGACCTGTCACCAGGTCGCCTATGGACATAATGGCGTCGATATAGTAGTAAGACTAGTAGCAGTTTTATTCATCTACAGATCATTTTTACAAGGATACTGGACAGGCCTTGATAATACAATTTAAGAACAATAGATACAATGTAATTCGTACGTACTGGCATTTAAATACTTATGGATCAAGTTTGGCAAGGATGGGACGAATAGTCGGCCGTGACTTTATACTAGGAACCATCCCTGCATTTGCCTGAAGTAATTTAGGGAAACCACGGAAGACGTAAATCAGGATGGTTGGGTGAAGAGTGAAGCTTCCACTCTCCCGAATCCAAGGCAAGTCTGTTTAAAACAGCACTATTTATCCCTAGTGCGCAATACTATTTTCCAAAGAAGTTCTTTGATTATGTAAAAGAGTAGCGCCACATTGTTCATTCATTTCTCACTTCCAACCCCTGCTCACATTACACACAGGTTATTTCATAACTCAACACTACACGCAAAAATCAGCTGATGTCAGGACCATGCTGACGAAGGCTGCGTTTCATGCTGTGTACCGTAACTTCCGATTTGCTAGCCTGAAAAACTGGTTCGACATCCCTCTGCAACGAGTGAGATGTTGAGCTCAGAAACAATATAAGGTGCTGGTATTATAAATTGCGTAGCTTTGGGAGTAAGTTTTTCTACAAAATAAAAAAGAGGAGGAAGAAACATAGTGTGAAAGTTATGGGAAATGTTATGTATTTTCTTGCCGTTATTATTACTTTTTTGTCTTACATTTTTTTACCAAGCTCTTACTTCGTGTTATCTAAGTATTCCTTCACTGTCGCTTAACAGTCTTTTTAACAGAATTTTTGAATAAGTTTGGTTTAGTGACCTTTTTAATCCCATTAAGGCAATTTATTGTACAGTTTTACTTCTTAATAAGAATGCTATTTTGAGTTTTATGTTTATTCTTTCTTGGTTCGTTCTTTCTTGGTTTATTCTTTCTTGGCTCAGTCTAGATCCTGCTCCATGGTTATGGACAGAACCTGTCTGTGTAGTAATTGTCATTTTTACATATAATATGTACAACTAATTGGTATTGTACTCACATAGTGTACTTTAAATCCTCAGTGTTTTGAACAAATTTTTACAATAGCTCTTTTCTGTAATATTAGAAACTGTGTTTATATTTTGTACACTTGTTCCCCAGAGAAGAAGTTCATAACTAACAACTGAGTCCACATATGGACAGTATGGAACTAAAAGACAGCCGCTGTTACACACCGACAATAGAACTCTAAGGGCATAACATGCTGACGACATTGTGTTTGCAAGTATCTTCCAGTGTTCACTCCATATCAACAGAGAATGAATATTCATTCGTAGCAATTTTGGGTTTATTACACAGTCTACAGAAATGCCATCGGTATTTAATTTAACAGTCTCATTTTCCCTCTTCAGAACTGAAATTAATTACGTTTATTTTCTTTACGTTCAATGTAATTTTATTACATAATGACCAATTGTAAACTTTCTAGAGGGTTTCATTTGCTTACTCTGCAAGGATTTCTCTTGTCTTCTCAGTGACTATAATACTGCTGTCATCAAAAAAGGACATTATTGAAGTACATCAGGAACGATATTAGTCCTAATATATTACCCCGAGGAACTTCTATGTTTATGTACTCTGTTTCTGGTAATTGTTTTACTAAAAGTTTAACTCATTTGAGGTATGCATTACCTCTACTAGTCTACCTGTCATTAGCTGCACCTCTTATTCCAGTTGCTTCTAGCTGGTTTGATAGTATCTTATGGTCAGCAGTAACAAAAGCCTTACAAAGATCTAAAAATATGCATGTGACACACCCATCTTTGGGATAAGTTCTGCTATGACTGTTCTGTACTTCTACCACTTCAGAAAACTGCGATTCACTGGAAAGGTTGCATTTATTCAAGTAACTCATTAATCTGTCTTTCATACGGTAGGCCAAAATTTCACGGGTTTCAAAGGATTCCAAACCAGCCCTCCCTGCACTGTTACAGGCAACGAAAGCAACAGTTATCCATCCATTACCCAAACTCGAAGAAGATGAAGTTTTCATTAGAGAGAAATTAAACCTCGCACCACAAAACAATGTAGGTCCATTTAAAAGAACAAATTGAGCAGTTTTACCTACTCCGCGTACTTCGTTCTTTTTTCCCTTCGAGGAAGATGCGGAAGCACCAAGAGTACCGTCCACATTTACAAGTGTCTTGTAGACAAGCAATCGTCGGCGACGACGATAACAACGTCTACGAACCATTCTAAGAAGCAGTGCCTCAGTGGCTTCTTAGAATGGTTCGTAGACGTTGTTATCGTCGTCGCCGACGATTGCTTGTCTACAAGACACTTGTAAATGTGGACGGTACTCTTGGTGCTTCCGCATCTTCCTCGAAGGGAAAAAAGAACGAAGTACGCGGAGTAGGTAAAACTGCTCAATTTGTTCTTTTAAATGGACCTACATTGTTTTGTGGTGCGAGGTTTAATTTCTCTCTAATGAAAACTTCATCTTCTTCGAGTTTGGGTAATGGATGGATAACTGTTGCTTTCGTTGCCTGTAACAGTGCAGGGAGGGCTGGTTTGGAATCCTTTGAAACCCGTGAAATTTTGGCCTACCGTACTATACCTGTATCAGAGATTATTATCTCTGGTGAGGGTTCCTACATTATGCCACATTTTTCAGAATATTGACAATCGGGAAATGGGCTGTTAGTTTTCTATGTCCTCGGCATTAGATTTCTTTAGCAGAAATACGTTTCTTGACTGTTTTAAATTCTCTGGAAATTCCCTGATGTGAATGATTCATTTATTATTTTTGTTAAAGGAGCTTGTGTATTCTATGTGCATTCTTTCACCATAAACATTGGTTCTTCGCCTAAGCTTACTGACTTTTTATTTTTTAGGTTTTGTTCAGTTTTATTGATTTCATGTTCTGCGGTTGGTAGTAACATTATTGAACGTTGTGCATAATTATCCCTTATCGGTATGCTATTATGACTTACTTCGTCTCTCCCTGGTTCCTTTTTAATGACATCCCAGACTGCTTTACTTTTCCCACAGCATTGTACTATGACTTTGCCATTAAAGGATTTTTGAAGCAATCGGCATCTTGCTATGAATTTTTTTATAGTTATGATAGAAATTTAAGAACTTTGATTCACTGTGAACCTTTTTCAAAGAACTGAGGTACTGAAGTGTTTGGGAAGCGTCTCTAACACCTGCTATTATTCAACTGCTTTTGTGGGACATTGATACTGATGTGGACACTTTTGAAAATGTTATTTCAAAGTTCAGTTTAAATATGTTGAGAATTTAAGGAATTTCACATTTCAATTGGTTTCTTTATACACTTAATTCCAAGTTTGGTTTGATAGTTGTCTTGAGAAATCGTATGTGTTGATTTCTGATGTATATCTTTTGCAGCCTGGAGTTGACGAATTTTTCCATATCCTATTTTACTGTTATTATTCGGTACAAATGGTCTGAGGCTCCAAGACCTTTTAAAGCTACATCACAATCCTCCCTGTCGATCTTCGTGGGCACATAGTCGATTACTAATTCAGTCAACATAGTAACTCGTGTCTCAGTATTGAGCAACAGGAACATGCCAGAACTCTGAAGGATATTTATGAGGATGCTACCTGTTTCATTTGTGACACTTCTCTGTTACTTTGTGTCTCCACATAAAGTTATGTTGAATTTTGTCGTTGAAACTTTGTTTTCACTTACTGTACTACGGTCATGTGTCGGTTTAAATATTGTTTTAGAGCAGTTTTCCAGTTTAAAGCCTATAAAGCCAGTTTCTTAAAGTCTAGTATTTAACTGTACAAAGTTTTACTAAACAATTTATGATTTAATGAGTCGGTATGTCGTGCATATTGTAACTGATGCTGTACCGATCGGAAGGTCACCCCTGATGTTGGTTGTAACAAACACTGAGTTACCGTGAACGTCACACAGGTATGGGCTGCAACAGCAGGGACACGTCAGAGGCGTGTGTCGAACAGTAGAGTGAACACCCCTCATGCCACGAAGGACAGTTGCGACCGATGATCGGCTACTCATCATCATGTCAGAAGGCTTGTCAAAAAGAGAAGTTGTTCGGCGTGTGCACAGAGGTCAAAGTGATGCTGTGCGGACTTGGAACAACTTCGAATTGACAGGCAGTGTTGAGAGCTTACACAGGCCGTCCACATTGGAGAGGTGCACGGGTAATCGATATCTATGAAACTTTTGAGCCAAAGAAAGCCTGGGATGAGTGCTCCGGAGTTGGATTCGGCATTCGAAGAACCCGCTGGGCGTCACGTGTCACGTCAGACCGTTGAGAGACAACCGCGTGATGCGAATCCCCACTCCTGACGGCTACTGCGAGCAGCACGCCGTTAACCATGACACCACGGACTCTGTTACAAATGGGAAAGAAATCATGCAGAATGGACCCCCCCCCCACCCCCTAGAACTGGCTGTCGTGGTTGATGAAGGCAATGTCACTGCTCTACGATACTGGGCGAGGCTCTGCAGCAACAGTTGGACCGTATCGCCAACATTTCGTGACAATTTCATCTTGCTCGAATTTTAACCACGTGGTAGTGATCAGTACGACAGAATTACTGTAATGGGTGAGCTCCCTGTACCCCACACACGAATGCAGTCTAACATGTGTGGGGTCGATGGAAATGAGCTATTTTTGACGGCGACAACGATCGTGTACTCTGCACGACCTACACAGAACTGCCATTGCAGAGTGCGACAATGTGGGCCACAGCCTGAATGATGATGTCACCGATGTTATGTTACGTAATCAAGCCTGCGTTCGAGCGGAGGGCCGTTCCACCACGTAATGACGTTGCTGAGGGATGCTGTAAAAATGCCCACTGGGCAACAGACGTTTCTCTTTGCGATTTTGTAATCTGAACACACTGCAAATCAATACACGAGTATACGCACGCATCAGAGCCAGATTTTGTTTTCTTTGCATAAATTTCGAAATAAAGGGGTGGTGCAAAACTTTTATTTATGTATATAGTTAAGATAATCAACACAGTTTGTTAACATCGCTCCTGAATCTTAGGTTCATGTTAACGGCTCTACTTATAGCATCTACATAACTTAGTTGTCTTACAAGTTCACTGTCAGTATTCAGTGGTTGTAATGCTTTGAGCCTTCTAATAATATGAAGATCGAAGACTCGGAAATGGTTTTTTATCTTCAGTTTTAGAAACGAAGTTTTTTCACTTGCATTTGTGATCATAAGAGACAAGTATATTCTTTCAGCGACTCGACATCGCGGACACAATGTTTGACTGAAGTGATGCATAAATCAAGTCCCTAAGCTGTCGACAGCCGTTGGTATACATCAGTGAGGACAGTTGGAAATGTGTGCCCCGACCGGGAGTCGAACACGGGATCTCCTGCTTACATGGCAGACGCTCTATCCATCTGAGCCACCGAGGTCGCAGAGGATAGTGAGACTTCAGGGATTTATCCCTTGCACGCTCCCCGTGACACCCATACTCCGAACTTAAATGTTCACACACTACATTCGTAGCGTCCCTGCCCACTACACTCATTACTCGCGACAGACAATCTTAGCGAGTCCCGTAAGAGTTCAGGCAATGCGTGTGCATCCAGCACAGAGGAAGAAGGTCAATGGTCGGCTAGCCTTAAGTACATGAAGATAGCAGTCAATGGCCGGTTAGCCTTAGCTATATGAAGATGGCATCTGTTCTGTCGGACATGTCCGAAACAACAGTTACCACCTTCATACAGTGTTCGACGTCTCTGAGCTCTATTCCTGCTGTTTTGGTTCCTAATGATGTGGTGGTGGTGAGGGCGCTCAGCAGCAAGTTCCTTAGTGCCTGTACTATGATGTAGTGAGTTGAGTGCGAATAAAGGTTGCAAAGTTAAAACTAGTGCATGCACTAGCGCACACACACACACAACAGCTACAGCGAGTGAACATTCAGTTCTGAGGTGCCTTTGGAGGCTGTAGTCTACTTATTTACGTCACGGTCCTCTTGAATGACGCGCAGTGACTCAGCGGGTGATACGAGGGTTACCCAGAAGGTAATGCACCGCACTATTTTTCTCAGCCCAAAACAATGCTACGAATGCGGAACGCTACGTATGTATTATTTGAAGCCTGGTGAGCGGGCGCGCCAAGTTTCTGTCACTCCCGACAGAGAGCGTAGCTGCAGTACAGTTTCAAAATGGCGTGCTTTAGAATCAATGTGCCGTCATTGAATTTCTCACCACAGAGAAACAAAGTATGGGGCATATTCACAAACGCTTGTGCAAAGTATATGGAGCGTCTGCTGTCGACAGAACTACAGGTGTTAGCTGGGCACGGAGGGTGACGTCATCAGAAGGCGGTTCGGCGGAGCTCCACGATTTGCAGCGGTCGGGGAGACCATCCACAGCTGTCACACCAGACATGTTGCAGCCAGCTGACCTTGTCATTCACGAGGAGACACGCACTACGACTCGGCAGTCGGCGCTGCATCTGTCAGTCAGCAAAGGAAGTGTGGATGCAATTACCCGCACTCTTGGATATTCAAACGCGTTTGCAAGATGGGTCCTGCGGTGTCTAACAGTGGATCACAAATCTCATAGAAAAAACATGTCTTGATTTGTTGCAACGTTTTCAAGCTGAGGGGGAGGCCTTCTTGTCCAGGATTGTGACAGTTATGAAAGCTGGGTTCATCATTTTGAGCCGGAAACAAAAAGACAGTGCCATTCCCACTCCCCTCAGAAGAGAAAATTCAAAGGAACTGCTTCCGCCAGTAAGGTCATGCATGATCACCGTGTTCTGGCACTGTGAAGGTGTGATTCTCACTGATGTGATGCTAAGAGGCGGTACGATTACTTCAGAACCATATGTCAACACATTAACAAAACTCAAGACGCGCTTACGGCAACTTCGGCGCCGCAGCAAACCAGGAGACGTTTTGCTGCAACGGGGTAACGCTCGGCTCCACACAAGTCTGAGGACTGCTGTACACATCCCAAAACAGGGTTGCACAGTGTTACCCCGTCCACCCTACTGCCCTTACCTAGCCCCTCGGACTTCCGCTTGTTTGGGACATTAAAGAATGCCATTCGTGGAAGACATTTTGAGAACTATGAGGAGGTAGCTTACACAGTGAAGCACTGGCTGCGCCACCAGGACAGGGATTGATACCGACAGGGCAAACACGGCCCGGTTCGCGCTGGAGAAAGGCCACAGAACGGTATCGAGATTACGTGGAAAATTGGGTGCGTAAATAAAACACCATTCTTTCGTGTGTGTATATCTCATTAGTTGAACAAAGAATTGTTGAAGAAATAAATGCGGTGCTTTACTTTCTGGGCAACCCTCGTAGTATTATCCAGTGAATTGTCAGGGGCAAGTTGCACATTCACCGACAAGCGACGTGTCTAGGGTTGTGATTCAACTTTTCTTTGTGCCTAGTTCTCGCGTTTGCTGTGCGAACCATCATCACCTGGCGGGCTGGTGTTTTCCAGAGGCGTTCGCGAGGGCGTACGATGAGTTCGGCCGTCTGGACATCGTCATCAACAACGCTGGCATACTGAACGACGCCCAGTGGGAGCTGCAGATTGACATAAACGTGGTGAGTCCCACTACACTTACCTCACTTGCTCAAGAAATTATTTTCTTACTCCCTGTCCTTACAGCCGTCGGACGGAATTGCCCAGCAGACGGAGAGATCCACGGTGCTCCCTTCCTACTGACTACCAGGCCACGAGATAATGTAGGGCAACGAACCTGCTGATGCAGCCGAAAAAGGAATGGCTGCAAGAAGCTTCGGAGGCTGAAATACATTATGTGATCAAAAGTATCCGAACACCTGCCTGAAAATGAGTTACAAGTTCGTGGTGACCTGCATCGATAATGCTGGATTCAATATGGCGTTGGCCCACCCTTTGCCTTGATGACAGCTTCCACTCTCGCAGCCATACTTTCAGCCATTGGGGAATGGCAGCCCAATCTTCACGGAGTGCTGGACTGAGGAGAGGTATCGATGCCAGTCGTTGAGGGCTGGTACAAAGTCGGCGTTCCAAAACATCCCAAAGGTGTTCTATGGGATTCAGCTCAGGATCTGCGCAGGCCTGTCCATTACAGGGATGTTATTGTCGTGTAACCACTCCGCCACAGGCCGTACATTATGAACGGCTGCTCGATCGTACTGAAAGATGCAATCGCCATCCCCGAATTGCTCTTCAACAGTGGGAAGCATTTACCGGCTTGATGTGTGCCGTATGAGCAGCCGCTCGGCCATGAAATCCAAATTTTCTCAAAATGGTTAAAAAGATTCAAATGGCTCTGAGCACTATGGGACTTAACACCTGCGGTCATCAGTTCCCTAGGCCTTATAACTACTTAAATCTAACCTAAGGACATCACACACGTCTATGCCCGAGGCAGGATTCGAACCTGCGACCGTAGCGGTCGCGCGGTTCCAGACTGTAGCGCCTAGAACCGCTCGGCCACACCGGCCGGCCAAATTTTCTCACCTCCCGCCCAACTGTCATAGTACTTGCAGTGGATCCAGATGCAGTGTGGAATTCCTGTGTGATGGTCTGGATAGATGTCTGCCTATTACACACCACGACCCTCTTCAACTGTCAGCAGTCTCTGTCAGTCAACAGGCGAGGTCGGCCTGTACGCTTTTGTGCTGTACGTGTCTCTTCACCTTTCCACTTCACCACCACATCGGAAACAGTGGACCTTGGGATGTTTAGGAGGAGTGTGAAAATGTCGCATGCGGTTGTATGACACAAGTGACACCCAATCAGCTGATCACATTCAAAGTCTAAGTCCCGCAGAGAGCCCCATTTTGCTCTCTCACAATGTCTAATGACTACTGAGGTCGCTGATATGGAGTACCTGGCAGTAGGTGACAGCACAATACACCTAATACGACAAAAGTATGTTTTTGAGGGTGTCCGGATACTTTTGATCACATAGTGTATATAGTGCGACCGCTGCTTGCTTACTTCCAGCCACGACGAACAGAAGAAATATACTTTACACTGTTAAGAATATGTCAGTGTCCACTGAAACAAGGTTTTACCCTACAGCGGGAGGATTCACCAATTTGTGGAATGCGTGGAACGGACGTGCAGACGCACTATATTTCAACTGACAGTATTCTATTTCCCAATCTAAGGCCTGGTCTATGCCTTCAATGGCACCTGTCCACTATTTTAAGTGACACTAAGGCAAGCGCAGCACCTGTTCAAAGGTTTTGCATATCGTCCGGCTTCTCACGCTAAATGCTGGGAGGAAGAATTTACCGTGTTACGGAGCAGCTGAGTCACCAGTTTTTATTATAAAGGGTGAGTTAGGAGGAAAGGTACATGCTTTGTGGGGTGATAGTATTAGTGATTCTGAACAAAAACCATCATATGCACGTATGCCCTATTCCGAATGGTTTCCGAGATAGAAGACATTTAATATCACTTTTGTACGTTTTCCTTGAATAACTCAAAAACCGCATCCTCCAGCGAAACGTGTTGCAGCACAAAATTCAAGTACATTAAATTTCCTACAAAAAAGGTCCTGTTAATTTTTTCTCTAGAACTAATGGTTTGTGCGAATAGAGCGCCAGGATGCTGAAAAACTGTAGCTTACGTAGTTTTTGTAGGTCAATTTGAGGTAGTTTTCCGACTTATAGACCACAAGTGTCCCGTATCAAACTGTTCATCTCAACTTGCTACCTCAAACTGGCCTACAAAATCTACGTGAGCTACAGTGCATGCGCATCAAGCTAGTTTTTCAACATTCTGGCACTCTCTTCGCGCAAACCATTAGTTCTAGAGAAAAAAATACATAAGACCTTTTTCGCAGGAACTTTAATATAGTTTAATTTTGTAATGCAACACGTCTCCGCTGGAGGGTGCGGTTTTCGAGTTATTAAAGAAAAGCGTATAAAGGTGATATTAAATGTTTTCTATCTCTGAAACCATTCGGAATAGGACACACGTCCATATGATGGTTTTTGTTCAGAATCACTAACACTATCACCCTTCAAAGCGTGTACTTTTCCTCCTGACTCACCCTCTATCTAAAGCCAGCTGCACTTTCCCGCTGCTTTATCAGCAGCTATTGTGCATTGTTTTTATCTGTTGTTAGTGTCATTGTTAGTCATGGCCTTCTTTTGGTGAGTACTGTATTTTTAAATGCTTTTCAATGTATTCTTGTGTTGTTCCTGTTCGATTTTGTGGAAATTTGCAGGTTTAATCAATGTTAAGCAGGCACGCCTCTATGTGATAAGTGGTATAGTGTCCTGAAACCACCTACGGACGGCTCAGCAGGTGGAATGGGATACGGCCATTCGAGTGCTGTTCCCAGGCTGGAGGTCGTCTGTCCGGCGTTGGTACCAGTGACATGTGTCTCTAGCATTGTATCTTAGCCTTTTCCTCGTCTGATTGTTTATACGTAATATCTCAGTTTCATCTCGTCCCACATAGTGCTCCGAAGATTCTGTGGCATACGGAGACGAGTAAAATACTTTCAAGGACAGCTGATGGCGAAAGAGTACTGTCAGAAGCTGGCTAAGGAACTCCTTTGGTCCCGTAGTATGTGAGACCGAATCACAATCTGTAACATTCGTCTCAGTGTGCTGAGGTCATCTAAGTAAGATGTTTTGAATGACGTCACAATGCCTTCCTCCAGTAAAAATTTTAAAAAAGTTTAGCAAGCAAAGATATAAAAATTAAAATACTGGTGTTCTGAAGCTACCATATGCTACTAAAACGTCAAAATGTCATTGGCTGACCTCTCTGTGCTAATATAAGGATGACAACAGAGAATGACCCCATATTCACCAGCCGTTTGACATCCACTGTCCTTCCCACATTTTTCTAGGTGTAATGTCACAGTGCTCACTTATTTTTGTATATAGCCGCTTTCCTCTTAAGCACATTACAGCACTCACTTGCACACACACCCACATTGCTCTTTCAGACGTGACGTTACAGTGCTCCCTTACTTGTCTACACAGCCACGTTGGTCTTTTAAACGATATGTTGTAGTGCTGACATACTTGTGTACAAAGCAGCGTTGCTCGTTTAGATGTTACGTTACACTGCTCAGTTATACGTATGCTCTATTTGATTTTACGTTATAGCACTAAATTACTTGTGTACACAGCCGTGATGCTCTTTTAGACGTTACGTTACAACACTACTCACTTCTTAGTTATGTACCGCCACATTCCTCTTCCAGATGTTACTTTAAGTAACACACACACACACACACACACACACACACACACACATACGCACACACACACACACACACACACACACTAGTTATACTTGTTACCTACTGTGTACCATTTTTGCATGAAGAGCAATCTGAAAGTTTGAAATATGAAGGCGGTAACTATTTGCTTCCATTGGTACATAGCAAATTAATATGGGAACATAAAACTCTTGATTGATTAGTCACACAGAGAAATAACGAAAGAAGAATTTCCTGTACCTTTTGCTTTATTTTGAGCACATAAATTATCAGAGTCCCAAACATGAACTTATATACAATAATAAATAAGTTTGACTTTGGAATCTTTCCCATGGTATTAATCAGCTAATTATGCCTCTTATAATGGCGGCTAATTACATGTAGCAGTGCTCAACAGAAAAAAATTTGTAACGAACAAATACGAAGAGATTTCTCTGGCACTACATCTACATCTATATCTACATTGATACTCCGCAAGCCACCCAACGGTGTGTGGCGGAGGGCACTTTACGTGCCACTGTCATTACCTCCCTTTCCTGTTCCAGTCGCGTATGGTTCGCGGGAAGAACGACTGTCTGAAAGCCTCCGTGCGCGCTCTAATCTCTCTAATTTTACATTCGTGATCTCCTCAGGAGGTATAAGTAGGGGGAAGCAACATATTCGATACCTCATCCAGAAACGCACCCTCTCGAAACCTGGCGAGCAAGCTGCACCGCGATGCAGAGCGCCTCTCTTGCAGAGTCTGCCACTTGAGTTTATTAAACATCTCCGTAACGCTATCACGGTTACCAAATAACCCTGTGACGAAACGCGCCGCTCTTCTTTGGATCTTCTCTATCTCCTCCGTCAAACCGATCTGGTATGGATCCCACACTGATGAGCAATACTCAAGTATAGGTCGAACGAGTGTTTTGTAAGCCACCTCCTTTGTTGATGGACTACATTTTCTAAGCACTCTCCCAATGAATCTCAACCTGGTACCCGCCTTACCAACAATTAATTTTATATGATCATTCCACTTCAAATCGTTCCGCACGCATACTTCCAGATATTTTACAGAAGTAACTGCTACCAATGTTTGTTCCGCTATCATATAATCATACAATAAAGGATCCTTCTTTCTATGTATTCGTAATACATTACATTTGTCTATGTTAAGGGTCAGTTGCCACTCCCTGCACCAAGTGCCTATCCGCTGCAGATCTTCCTGCATTTCGCTACAATTTTCTAATGCTGCAACTTCTCTGTGTACTACAGCATCATCCGCAAAAAGCCGCATGGAACTTCCGACACTATCTACTAGGTCATTTATATATATTGTGAAAAGCAATGGTCCCATAACACTCCCCTGTGGCACGCCAGAGGTTACTTTAACGTCTGTAGACGTCTCTCCATTGATAACAACATGCTGTGTTCTGTTTGCTAAAAACTCTTCAGTCTAGCCACACAGCTGGTCTGATATTCCGTAGGCTCTTACTTTGTTTATCAGGCGACAGTGCGGAACCGTATCGAACGCCTTCCGGAAGTCAAGAAAAATAGCATCTACCTGGGAGCCTGTATCTAATATTTTCTGGGTCTCATGAACAAATAAAGTGAGTTGGGTCTCACACGATCGCTGTTTCCGGAATCCATGTTGATTCCTACATAGTAGATTCTGGGTTTCCAGAAATGACATGATACGCGAGCAAAAAACATGTTCTAAAATTCTACAAGAGATCGACGTCTCTGTAGAGTAGAAGACATTAGAACACCTATCGAATAGAGAATGTATTGTTGTATTGATAGCAACGCGGAGGACAACATCTTTAAATTATATCGGAATGAAATTAACTTGCTACGCTGGAGCGTAAAAGTGACACTGAGATATCACATTGCCCCAACGTGTGTTGAAACTGTTCATTTATCATAAATTCGATCTACACTTAAACTGAAGTTTCATGAAATAGAAATTATTTACGTTACTTTGACAAAGCTGAACTGAGATTATCTGTGGAAGTTTATGCACACGTTGCACATGTTCCCGATATCGTAAGCCTGGAGCCGAGCAACTGAATTAAGTTCCAAGACTGAAATGGAATCAGTCATTTTAATTTCTTTAAATGGGTTTCAACAATTCAAACTAAGCTCTCCCGGATGTTCATCGCCCTTAGGCCCTCTGTATGATGACAGGGAGCGGACGTCGTCTCGGTCATGATGAAGCTCTGATCTTGGCCGACCCCTCCCCCATACCCCCCCCCCCCACCTACCTCCCTCACACCACCTTTCAAGAAGACCTCCCGCAAGATCGCGTGTTGAGACTTGAACCTAGGCCAAACACGGAATACACTGCGACAGGATCCCTGAAACTAAGATCACAACCACTGCCTACGTCCGGAAGTAGCTTGACGCAAATTTAGCAGCTGGCTTAAGAGCTTAAACTTCCAAACTACAATTAAAATCTTTTTAACGACCCTTTTTAGATCTAATGGACGTGGTCCGTGTCTGAACCTCAGCTGCTTAGCCCCACCGTAAGAACAAATATCACAGAACAAGAAAGGACGGTAGGCCACTTCAATACTAGGATAAGGTATTAACCACCAAACACATACATGCAGGCGAAACACAGTCAAGATTTAGCAACAAGGTTCTTACAACTTAATAGTGGCCACGTGCGAGATTAATATACTACTAGCCATTAAAATTGCTACACCAAGAAGAAATGCAGATGATAAACAGGTAGTCATTGGACAAATATATTATACTAGAACGGACATGTGATTACATATTCACGCAGTGTGGGTGCATAGATCCTGAGAAATCAGTACCCAGAACAACCACCTCTGGCCGTAATAACGGCCTTGATACGCCTGGGCATTGAGTCAAACAGAGCTTGGATGGTGTGTACAGGTACAGCTGCCCATGCAGCTTCAACACGATACCACAGTTCATCAAGAGTAGTGACTGACGTATTGTGACGAGCCAGTTGCTCGGCCGCCATTGACCAGACGTTTTCAATTGGTGAGACACCTGGAGAATGTGCTGGCCAGGGCAGCAGTCGAACATTTTCTGTATCCAGAAAGACCCGTACAGGAACTGCAACATGCGGTCGTGCGTTATCCTGCCGAAATGTAGTGTTTCGCAGGGATCGATTGAAGGGTAGAGCCACGGGTCGTAACACATCTAAAATGTAACGCCCACTGTTCAAAGTGCCGTAAATGCGAACAAGAGGTGACCGAGACGTGTAACCAATGGCACCCTATACCATCACGCCGGGTAATACGCCAGTATGGCGATGACGAATACACGCTTCCAATGTGCGTTCACTGCGATGTCACCAAACACGGATGCGACCATCATGATGCTGTAAACAGAAACTGGATTCATCCGAAAAAATGACGTTTTGCCATTCGTGCACCCAGGTTCGTCGTTGAGTACACCATCGCAGGCGCTCCTGTCTGTGATGCAGCGTCAAGGGTAACCGCAGCCATGGTCTCCGAGCTGATAGTCCGTATTGCTGCAAACGTCGTCGAACTGTTCGTGCAGACGGTTGTTGTCTTGCAAACGTCCCCATGTGTCGACTCAGGAATCGAGACGTGGCTGCACGACCGTTTCAGCCATGCGGATAAGATGCCTGTCATCTCGACTGCTAGTGATACGATGCCTTTGGGATCCAGCGTGGCGTTCCGTATTGCCCTCCTGAACCCACCTATTCCATATTCTGCTAACAGTCATTGGATCTCGACCAACGCGAGCAGGAGTGTCGCGATACGATAAACCGCAATCGCGATAGACTACAATCCGACCTTTATGAAAGTCGGAAACGTGATGGTACGCATTTCTCCTCCTTACACGAGGCATCACAATAACGTTTCACCAGACAACGCCGGTCAACTGCTGTTTGTGTATGAGAAGTCGGTTGGAAACTTTCCTCATGTCAGCACGTTGTAGGTGTCGCCACCGGCGCCAACCTTGTGTGAATGCTCTGGAAAGCTAATCATTTGCATATCACAGCATCTTCTTCCTGTCGGTTATATTTCACGTCTGTAGCACGTCATCTTCGTGGTGTAGCAATTTTAATGTCCATTAGTGCAAATTAGGCTATCAGGGGCCAGCTTTAGCAACAATGCTGTTAAAACTTACTCTACTAAAAAGCCTTTATACTAGCCAAGCGAATTATTACTGCATTCAAACAGAATAGGCTAACAAGGCTTAGCAAGAAGGCTTTTAAACTTTACTGCACTAAACTTAATAGTGGCCACTACATTCAAACAATAAGATACTGTCAGCTAAAAGCGCCATGCGCTCACAGGACCACAACCGTAATGCGCTAGCTTCACCTCAGCGGGCCGCAGCCACGCGCGCGAGGCGGAACCGTGGGCGGGCTGGGACCGTGCGGGCACTAAGGTGCTGCGCAAAACAGCGTTAAATAAGCCATTGCGACCGTACCCAGCTAATCAGGTGCGGTCAAGCATTCTTACTTCAAATTTACTAACTGCGTCAATACACCACTTTACTATTGCACATAATGGAAGTGCGATACTTCAAAGAACACACTCAGCAATACAATCGCCCCAAAGGGCAACATAAACACTTTAGAATAAAAACTTTAGAGCCAGGTCAGAGGAACAATACAATGAAAGCCCTGATCAGACAATGCCTTGCACTGTCAGGGCATTGTGACTACACAACTCAGCGCAGCACACGGGCATCTCAACTTTCCACAGTCCAAGCCAGTTTTTTTTAAAAAAAAAGACAACGCGGCAGACTAACATTACCTTCCCCTTTTGGGTTACATCAGTAGCAACAACCAGATACGGACGATCAAGATCACCACAGCCAAGAATGGTATCGCTTCTGAATAACGATCCTTTCCGTCAGACTACTAGGACGGGTCCATGTGCTAATACTGCGTCGCCACTAGTGAAGCTTTCGCCACCAATATTGCCGCAGAAGGCAATCCTTACAAAATTTCACAACAGTGTCACCACACCACATCACAACAACACAAGGAGAATCAAACGCAGCACCTCTAGAATGGTAGCAGCTACTCTCTGACGATCGTTTCCACCCATTACTGCAGTGGACATGCTTTTACAGTTCTCCTCAGCAACAAGAATGCTATCGAACACTGCTGTTGTCGCAGCCAGTCCTTGCAGTAACTCACAACGGATGCAAAACCAAACAAGACAAGGAAATCAACACGTCGTACGCAATTGAAGAATAGCAGTAACAATCCGCAGTCATTACCGGCACTTGGATGAGCCAGTTCTCGTAGTTAACCCACAGTCGCAGCACCACACAGCTTCTTATCGTAGGCCTGGTCTATCGGCAATGTAGAAATAAAGCTCACAGCTACGCCACTCACCAGTTGACCGAAACCGGCTGGCAACGTCGACGACGGGAGCGATCAGCCGAGCCTAACCACAAATCTTGGCTACGAACCACTCTCTCCAAAATGCCGATTGGATCCAACTAATAACCAAAAGACGAACAGCAACGTACAACTAAACGACCACAGACGTATTTCGACACTTTCGCAGAGCTTGACGTCAACGGCCACACTTGCTATCGGCAGCCACGATCCTGGCCAACGCAAGTCTGCCTCGCCGCTGCAGTGGCCCTACGTAACGCCGACAGTGGAGGGCGGAGCGCCCGGTCTAGCTAGCACTTCCCCACGCTGTCACCTCTGACGCCGCTAGCGCCACCGCACCTAGGCGCAACCAGCACGGAGCAACTGTGCCAGAATCACAACGGCACGAAGGGCAAGTTGCCGGAGGAGGAAACCAATCGGCACACACAGTACGACAGACTTTCCGCAGAAAGGAAAGTGCGCCTTGTAAAGCTGTAGCAAGATTAGAGAAAAAAAAAATGCTAGGACCTAGGGACTGAAGAAATGTGTACTGTGTTGCTTGTCTCTTGTCTTTACTGGTTTTATCCTTCCTATATTTAATTTTATGTTACACAAAATAGAGAGTTATTAGCTAATAGACAATAAAGAGTGCAAATTTTCTGAAGACTTTGAAAGGTGTCATGTATAATTTTGGTGTCTGAATAGATTGTGAGCGAGCAGCGATGTTGTAAAGCGGTATGGCAGAAGTTAGGTTAGTAACTCTGAACTGGGTCAGGCAATGTTAAGCTGTGTTAGAGGGACGAAGCAATGGCAATGCTATGTTTCAAATGTAAAGTCTCAATTTATCAATGTGTTTAATGTACATGATTATTTCAAGATTATAACGGAAACTGATTTATGTAAGGACGAAGTCTAATGGACTGTCAAAGATAAATATTATAATTACTTTTTTTTCTACTATTGCTGCGCCATCGGACTAACTTGGTTATTGTACTGAGAGTTGCTAGATTTCAGAGATAGGAAAGTGTATTCTTTAGATGTTAAGAAGTTCATTAAATTCAAAATCAACCAGGAGCACTTTTTCACAGGATACAAAAAAAAACATAGCGTTGTCATTTATGCGCATATTTCATTTTTTACCAACCTTTCTCTTACTGTTTTTTAATTGATAATGGAACCAAGTGTGTTCGGAAAATACTTCGTTTTGCAGCTAACTCATTGCACCTCCCGAGTCTCGCTGTGTAGATATAGTAATTTTCAGCTTCAGCATAGCGGCGCGCAAGACAGAGCAGTACTGCAACGCGTTATCCACATTTGCGCAGAATAGAGATATTTTAATTTTTTTAATTCAAGCAAGGCCAATTTAAGTCATTCAGAGACAGTTTTTATGATCAATTTTGCAAAACCAATTGCTGTTAGGTTTCATGTCAAAGTTCGTTATTGAGGCAGTTTATACTGTTCAAAATTCTTGCAGTCAGATTGATAACTTTCACAGTATGAAATACTTTTCATTAGGGCAGTTAATTATTATTACAATGCAGCTTTGTCTTTACAATACGACAGTTCATTTATTATTACAGCTCACATTTTACAATCAGAAAGCCTGCCGATGTGGCCGAGCGGTTCTAGGCGCTTCCGTCCGGAACCGCGCTGCTGCTACGGTCGCAGGTTTGAATCCTGCCTCGGGCATGATTGTGTCTGATGTCTTTAGGTTAGTTAGGTTTAAGTAGTTCTGAGTCTAGTGGACTGATGACCTCAGATGTTAACTCAAATAGTGGTCAGAGAGCCTTACATTTAGAAACAGCACGTCAGTCATATTTTTTATTATTTAAAGAGAAGTTTCTGTAATGTTTTTAATTATTTAAAAGAGAACCTTCAGTCATATTTTTATTTACTTAGATAACTTTCAAGTTATTATTCTTTCCGTGACAAATAATCACACCCAGTATTAATTGTGAGTTTTTGTAGGAGGGTAGGCTGTGAAGCCGGCCGACTGGGAGCAAGTGAGCCACCACAGATCGTTTTAATTTCCACTGTTCTGAATATGAGTTTCATGGCTTCCATTAAAAAATATACACGTTTTAAATACACAGAGTGAAACAGAGTGACTCGTGCGACTCGTCAAGCAACAACTTTTACAGAACTACGTGGACGTGTCGAACAGGTGTGGCATTAAGTATCCCAGGACAGTGTTCGCCATCTCTACGATAGGCTGGACGCAAGAGTGAGCACCTGCATTGCCGCCCATGGGGCAACATGGGTGTTTGAGGACGGGTCGATACCTGGTACATCAGAACCGCTTGTGTTGTTGATCTGTAAATGTAATCATTTCATGTAGGCCATTTACACTGTTGCAACAATAAATTTCGAGTGAATTGGCAAACCTGTAAAAGGTTGTACTAAATTTGTTTCGGGCAGTGATATGGGATTTTGCATACGTCTGGTGAGTAATTATGAGTCCCATTCTCATAAAAGAGAGGTGCACAGTGTTGATCACTGCCATAATATCGCTTCCATAATTCATCACACAGTTTTAATTTTGTTCTGAGATCTATTTATTCGGTAGTTGTAATGCGCTGTTTTAGCGTGTCTGATGACATTCCTCAACCTTTGAAATGTTCCCTGTAGATAAACCGTGTTACCAGGGTTTGATTCTTTTTGGTGTTAACATGCAGCTCCCTCTTCCTCCTACACGTTATTCCAGTGTCGTTACTTGTATGAACCGGTCGATTATTAATACTGCATGCCTGCCTGCAATTTTTGAGGGGAAAGATTTATGAACGAACGTGATAAATGTTTGAGGAAACTTATTACATTTATCGTTAAAATTGTCCGTATTATAGGTTTCTTGCCATGTTTCCCTTTGGATATTGGCTTTAAATGTCCGCACTGCAGGTGGACTCATATCTATATATCTTTTGTTCTCTATTTTGGGGTATGACTCTGCTTTGACAGCTTTCAGTAGTGCAGCTTGTGGTTCGTGATATGAAGCGCCGTTAGTAATTTTTCTCACACCGTGTCCATACCGAGCGAGGTGGCGCAGTGGTTAGCACGCTGGACTCGCATTCGGCAGGAAGACGGTTCAATCCCGCGTCCGGCCATCCTGATTTATGTTTTCCGTGATTTCCCTACATCGCTGCAGGAAAATGCCGGGATGGCTCCTTTGAAAGGGCACGACCAACTCCTTTCCCCTTCCTCCATAATCCGATGAGACCGATGACCTCGCTGTTTGGTCTCCTCCCCCAAACAACCCAACCCAACCGTGTCCATCAAACAGAGAAAAATCTACGATCGTGCTGCCCTGAACTCTAGTTGGAAAATATGCTGCCTTCAAAAGGTTGTAAGATTCAAGTAAATCTGCTAACATTCTTTCCTCTGGAGAATCAGTAAGTAAGTTCATATTGAAATGCCCACACAAAACAAACCTCACGTTTTCTTAAGAAACAAGCCGAGCATTGCGTCAAGACTGGAGATGAAAACCGCGAACAGGGAACTCCACAATGAGACGCTAACTGTGCTATGTCGATGCAAGTGACTGGCGCACACCCTGCAGTTTATTCTCACGGCTTGCGCAGCGGTAGGTGGTCACGTGACCGGACAGAGTCGCCAGCGCTCCAGAGCGCGCAGTCTGCTCTCTTCAGGAGATGGCTAACACTTCGTGTGGTAAACCAGTCGGATATTTTCTTCCCGCGTTACATGTGCACGTGAAACAGGAAAGCCCGCTGGAACTCCTGTACTAAAACATTTCCTTTTATCAATAGTGCAATTTATAAACAATGTTTTGTGAGTAGAATAAAATTTCCAATGGTAAACTTAACTGCTTTTTCGACGTTATTTTACCAGGTAACTAAAAATAAGAAAGCCTTGAACCCCTTCCACTAAATTTAGTTAGTATTAAGATTCTTTTACAGGGAGTGCAGTGGAGCTGACGCTGAAATCATTAAGTATTTGGTTATATCATCGCTAGTCTCACTGAACTCTTCTGAACTCTACATGTCATGTGTGGTCTGGCGTCTCCTTACCAGCAACAGGTCCCAGGTTCAAACTAGTCAATTCCCTAAAAAACACGCTCAGAGCGTCGTTGCGCGAAAGTGGTAGGGAGACACGATATAGAACAGACAGACACCACGCAGAATGTTAGAAATTATTATTAGAAAAAATATGTTGTACTGACAAGAATAACAAAGAATGTTGTACCTATTTTCAATGTCGGGCGGTACTGTACCCTTTCAGTGTTCCGCCTCAAATGTCCTCCACGTTCGCAGGGGATTAACTAATCTTCCTTCCTTCTCAACCTAAATTTATATCTATACACTCCGTAAGCCACAACATGGAGAGTGGTGATTATTGCTTCGTGTGTGTCACTTCCTCTCTCTCCTGTTGCAACCGCGAGTGGTGTGTGGGACGAATGACTGTTGGCAAGCCTCTGTGTGAGCTCGAATGTCTCTAACTTTACTTTCAGTGTCTCCTCATGAGATACACACAGGAGATAACAGGAGATAACAATATTTTAGTTAAGTCTGCGCCCCGCAGCTCACGTGCGCGACTGTAACTGGCGCGCGCTTTCCCCGCAGACGGCGGTGGTGCGATGCACGCAGCTCGCGATGGAGCTGATGTCGCGCGGGGGCGGCGGCGGCGGTGGCGGCGGCGGCGGGGGCGGCGTCGTGCTGAACGTGGCGTCGGTGCTGGGGCTGGCGCCGCTCGCCGGCTGCCCCGTCTACGTGGCCACCAAGCACGCCGTCGTCGGCCTGTCCCGCTCCTACGGGGTGAGTACGCGCCTGCAGTGCATCACAGCCACCGATCATAAGAGGTACGGGGGAGGAGGGGGGGGGGGGCATCTGAGTCGCCACCGGGCACTCTACATTTCACGAAATAAAGATAATCGAATATGTCATCGTTATGAGACCTTACTCTGAGGTGACAGAAGTTACGAGGTATCTCGTAATATCATGTCGGACGTGTGGCAAGTCAACGTGGCGTGATCTCAACGAGTCGTTGGAAGTCCCATGCAGAACTAGTGAGCCGTGCTGCCTCTCTAGCTGTCTATAACTACGAAAGTGCTGCCGCTGCA
Source organism: Schistocerca piceifrons (assembly GCF_021461385.2). Classification (NCBI taxonomy): domain Eukaryota; kingdom Metazoa; phylum Arthropoda; class Insecta; order Orthoptera; family Acrididae; genus Schistocerca; species Schistocerca piceifrons. The sequence goes on from NC_060143.1 coordinate 586,001,130, forward strand.
TCGTTCACGAACTTACCTCTCGATTATGTCCCATAAATATTCGATAGTATTCATGTCAGCCGACCTGGGTGGCTCGAAGTATACAGAATGTTCTTCAAACCGCGAACAATTGTCGCCCGGTGACATGGCGCATTGTCAGTTATAAAAATTACATCGTTGTTTGAGAATATCTCGTAACCATGAATGGTTGCAAATGGTCTCCAAGAAGCGAACATCCGTAGGACCCAGTCCATTCTACGTAAACACAGCCCACACCCTTATGGAGCCACCACTAGCTTGCCCAGTGCCTTGTTGACAACCTGGATGCGTGACTTCGTGCTCTCTACAACGCACTCCAACCCTACCACCAGCTCTTACCAACTGAAACCAGGACTCATCTGAGTAGATCGCGGTTTTCCAGTCGTCTAGGTTTCAACCGATATGGTCACGAGACTAGGTGTGGGGCTGCAAGCAAGTCGTGCTGTTAGCAAAGGCACTCCCGCCGGTTGTCTGTTGCTATAACTCATTAACGCCAAATTTTTCCGATCTGTTCTAACGGATACGTTCTTCGTCTGTCGCACATTGATTTCTGCCGTGATTTCACGCGGTGTTGCTTGTCTGCTTGCACTGACACCTCTACGCAAACGCCGCTGCTCTCGATCGTCAAGTGGCGGTCGTCGGCCACTGTGTTGGCGCGAAGTTTGGTATTGTCGGCACACCCTTGACACCCCTTGCAAAGTAGTCGAACATAGCCATTTCTAGTCAATGATAGGTGTAGCTGGACAGAGGGGGCAGTTCATTCCATGTAAACACACCCCACACCATTATGGAGCGACCAGCAGCTTGCACAGTGGCTTGTTGGCAACTTGGGTCCGTGTCTTCGTGGGGTGTGCGCCACACTCGAACTCTGCCATCAGCTCTAGCTAACTGGAATCGGGACTAATCGGACCACACCACAGTTTTCCACTCGTCTAGGCTCCACCCGATGTGGTCACGAACCCAGGAGAGGTGCTGCAAGCGATGTCGTGCTGCCAGTAAAGGCAATCAAGTAGATCGTCTGCTGCCATAGCCCATTAACTCAACATTTCGCCGCGCAGACGTTCGTCGTACGCCCCGCTTTGATCTCTGCGGATATTTCGAGCAGTGTTCCTTGTCTCTTAGCGCTGACAACTCTGCGCAAAGGCCGCTGCACTCTGTCGGTAAGCGAGGGCTGGGGACTACTGCAATGTCCGTGGCGCCAAGTAATGCCTCAATTGCGGTATCCTCGGCATTGTCTTGACACTGTCGATCTCGGAATATTATATTCCCTAACAATTTACGAGTCAGAATGTCCCATGCGCCTAGCTCCAGCTACAATACCGCGATCAAAGTCTCTCAACTCCCGCAGTTCTGCCGTAATCGCGTCGGAAGCCTTTTCACACGAATCACCCTAGTACAAATGACAGCTTCGCTAATGCACCGCCCTTTTCAACTTCGTATACACGATACTACGGCCGTCTGTGTATGTACGTATCGCTGTCCTATGACTTTCTTCAGCTCAGTGTATAAACATGCTTACGTTGTGTAGGGGAGAGTTTTCTACTTGGAGGGCAGCGTACAAAATGGCTCTGAGCACTATAGGACTTAACTTCTGAGGTCATCAGTCCCCTAGAACTTAGAACTACTTAAACCTAACTAACCTAAGGACATCACACACATCCATGCGGCCGGCGGCAGCGTACATGTGAACACGTTTTGCTTCCTTCTCGGCGTTGTACTCTAGTGACCGATTTTAGAATCACACGAACGAACGCTCACTGGAAACCGCCATAAACAGCTTCTGCCATTTTATACTGTTTTTGTTGTTTTTAAACATGTGGATGTGTTTGCTACAGAGTTTGTAAATGTCACGAGTTCTACACATTTAGGTATTAGTGTTGGTTCTTCAGTTAGAGAGTTTTATGATGAATAAAGTTCTGTATATTTTTAAAACTAGTTACATAACGTGTGGACTACTTCGTCAGTCATCCACCACTTTGTAAGCTGAAACGGAAGATGCTTCTACCAGGGAACTCGTGATATTTGCAGACGTACTGAGTTTCTTTAATATCTTAACAAGTTTCTCTGTCTTGAAAATGGGAATTTCTGTTCGTGATCCATATCTTCTACTTCAAAATGTTTTCAACTTGTAAGTTGTCTTTGATTATAATTAGTTTCATTTCACTTAGTGAGTATAATGTACAATAGAGTAACAATGTAACAAATAGACTATTAAATATACCGTAGACAACGTTTTCTCGATTGTAACTTTCGAATTTGAATAGAACATTAGTTCCGGGGTAATTGACCATATCGAACCCTTGAAGAGTTTTCCACATTGAGATGAACCTTATTTTCTAATGCAAGTTTTGTAATTTCAGAAAAAGCCTGCTGCACACACCAAGTGAATGCTATCCCTTCAAACTCGAATTACAGGGCTGACTAGAGGCGTAAGTCAAAAACGCAAAATTACACGCAGTATTTACAGTTGCGATGAGCTAGCGCGGGCTAGCGCCCTGCACACCACTCGCCCAACAGCCTATTTCCTGTGTCGGAAGTATGCAGCTTTCGCAGACCAACTTGGTGCAAACAGCGCAACTTAGTTCTCACACCGATTTCACAAACAACTCTGCTCTATCAGTGCAACTCCCCTGTCTCAGACCAACTGTCTTCCATCCCAGATACCACACAGCCAGCACTGTCTCCTAGGCCGACTTCGATCAAAGATACTTACTGAACAAATAGTAAATCGATGACAAACACGAGCTAGTGACACCGGACAATACCAAAGCGAAGTAAAATATGGCGCCACGGCTCAAAATTAGCTTCAAGTATACAGGGTGATTCAAAAAGAATACCACAACTTTAAAAATGTGTATTTAATGAAAGAAACATAATATAACCTTCTGTTATACATCATTACAAAGAGTATTTAAAAAGGTGTTTTTTCACTCAAAAACAAGTTCAGAGATGTTCAATATGGCCCCCTCCAGACACACGAGCAATATCAACCCGATACTCCAACTCGTTCCACACTCTCTGTAGCATATCAGGCGTAACAATTTGGATAGCTGCTGTTATTTCTCGTTTCAAATCATCAATGGTGGCTGGGAGAGGTGGCCGAAACACCATATCCTTAACATACCCCCATAAGAAAAAATCGCAGGGGGTAAGATCAGGGCTTCTTGGAGGCCAGTGATGAAGTGCTCTGTCACGGGCTGCCTGGCGGCCGATCCATCGCCTCGGGTAGTTGACGTTCAGGTAGTTACGGACAGATAAGTGCCAATGTGGTGGCGCTCCATCATGCTGAAATATGAATTGTTGTGCTTCTTGTTCGAGCTGAGGGAACAGCCAATTCTCTAACATCTCCAGATACTGTAGTCCAGTTACAGTAGCACCTTCGAAGAAAAAGGGACCAAAAACTTTATTGGCTGAAATGGCACAGAAAACGTTCACCTTAGGCGAGTCACGTTCATACTGAGTTGTTCCCACGGATTCTCAGTGCCCCATATACAGACATTGTGACGGTTGACTTTCCCGTTAGTGTGGAAAGTTGCTTCATCACTAAACACAATCTTTGAAACGAAAGATTCATCGGTTTCCATTTGAGCAAGGATAAAACCACAGAAATCGATTCTTTTAATCTTATCAGCTGCAGACAGTGCTTGACCCAATTTCAGACGATAAGGTTTCATAACTAACCTTTTTCGTAGGACTCTCCATACAGTTGATTGTGGAATTTGCAGCTATCTGCTAGCTCTGCGAGTCGATTTTCCTGGGCTGCGAACAAATGCTTGCTGGATGCGTGCTACATTTTCATCACTCGTTCTAGGCCGTCCAGAACTTTTCCCTTTGCACAAACACCCAACTGTTTATACCAACGTTTAATACACCACCTATCAGGAGGTTTAACACCATACTTCGTTCGAAATGCACGCTGAACAACTGTCGTCGATTCACTTCTGCCGCACTCAATAACACAAAAAGCTTTCTGTTGAGCGGTCGCCATCTTAGCATCAACTGACGCTGACGCCTAGTCAACAGCGCCTCAAGCAAACAAATGTACAACTAAATGAAACTTTATAGCTCCCTTAATTCGCCGACAGATAGTGCTTAGCTCTGCCTTTTGTCGTTGCAGAGTTTTAAATTCCTAAAGTTGTGGTATTCTTTTTGAATCACCCTGTATTTTATAACTCTCCGTGTCGTTTCTTAAAAACACGATAGGTAATCTATTGAAAATTACGTATTTTATATTTCAGGAAGCAAATTTCTGTGAAATTTTTTGACGCTTGTTACGAAACTGAATGTGGAAGTGAAACTGATGCACTAATAAATTTTGAGGACTAAAACAGCGTTGTCAGATTATTTCCATGGTTCGTATTGTTAAGAAAGGCCCAGGCTTTTTATGAAATAGGATTTTAAGTAAACTTCGTGTCTGACTGAGGGAAGAAGGACATACTGAAATTTGAAGGCTACTCCCAATAAAAAAATTAAAAAAACGAAGGAAGTATACCTTTCATTCTGATCAATTATTATTTGTTTTTCCGTCTTAATCTTTCTGTAGTTAAAGAATATGGCCAAATATGCCCATTAATTGCAGTAAGCTGAAGACAAAAGATGAGTAATAATTGGTTATAACAGTTAGTGCGGAAAATGACCGTACAAACAATAGCACTTTCAGCCACAGTTCACATTCATTATCATGGTACCTACTTTCTTGAATAATGTATAAAGTACAATGAATTACAGATCATCCATAATGATGCACTGTAGTAACTTACAATGTAGAGTCAAATCACGTTATCTTGATATAGTAGCCAACGGATGAGAAAGTCCGATTTATTTCTATATGAATCTCTAAAAACACTACATGCTACAGATGATGTACTGAAATTGTAGCCAACGATATGATTTAGAAATTCCTTTAACTGCTGCACAAATGAAGCATCTGATATAACTTTTTATCTATGGTGGACATCAGCTTGTACGTTTCCGTGAATCACAGAACAATATGAATTTCAACATGAGAAGGTACCTAACAAGCCCACGTATTCATTGGCAGATTAAAGGCACTGACCCTGTAAATATGGCTGTAGAGATTTTTTTTTAAAGTTATTGCCTTGGTTCGCTTCGGCCACCATGTGGTACTAGAACGAGCTACGTGAAGCTTCTTATTCAGTTTGGCACTAAGTTTGTTTGAGAACGGCTCTGCAGTCTGTCGGCTTTCTCAGTTAAATTTGTTTCAACGAGTAGCAGCGATGCTCTACTACTAATACGTATAAGGGAAACCATATCAAATTATATGAAAGCAGATGTGAATGATTTCCTTATTTTTCTTTCGCTCATTTTTCTAATGGCCCTTTTTTGACTTTTAAAACTACTAAGTGATACTGTGGTGAGTCCACAGAACGTTACAGTCTAGCTTATGCGAGATAAATATAAGCATAGCAGACTTTTATAATTGTTTTCATATTGGTACAAATTTTGAGTTCTTAAAACATTTTCTAATTAATTTGCTGTTAACAGACTCAATACAGTTAATGCAGTTTTGGCCAACCTTCAGCCATATTCTTTGGAATTTTGTTTCTGATTTCTGTCTCAACTTAAACAACAGTTTATGCAGATTCTTCTTTTGATGATTATGAAGATTTACTATGACAGTCTTTTATTGTTTACGACTGCATTTTTATCATGTGGCCATTTGCAAACTGGCTTTGTCGTACAGTTCAAAGGCTATTGTAATTCCTCGCCTTTACTGCCATGAAGGAGTGCTATTGTAACAAATAAGATAGTTTTATGAACATTCACATGTAGACTCAGATTATTAGTGTATAAACTGAATAGTAGGGGTTCCTTAGCTAAGTCCTGGGGCACCTCATGTTTGGGAATTCAGTGGCTGCTTTGGACTTCTGGTCAGCGTACCTGAGTTGTAAGTACTATGGAATTAATTGGTCCTGGGGGCTCACAGGTGAAATATCTTGTACAGTAAGAAAATACTTACTTTATATGGATGTAAAAGTGGGAGAACTTGGGCCACTAAACTGCTAGAGAGAATTGCAACAGGATGTGAACTATTTCGACTCAGTGTTGGGAGATACGTAGTGTGTACCTGCTGCTTGCTTCTCAGACGTATAAATATTATTTCTTGTTATTATTTTGCGTGTTTTGCTATGGGCTGACGCATTTGGAATTTTGAATGTGACGTTTGTATAGATTTTGAATTTTTTTGTTCAGCCTAACGATGATGGAAGTGAAAATAGAACAGGTGTAGAGGGAAATCGAGGAAATATTCTGGGTTGGATGAAAGTGAGGACAGCTTGTCTGAGACAGTCCAATTAAGTAGCACAAACCAAAGATGAGTTTGGAGGCAAGTTACTAGACGCGAAAGAGGAATTAAGAGGACAAACAGTGACAGACAACGTAAATATCTTGTTTTCTTATTTCTAATAAAGTTTGAAGAAACAGACGGATTCAAAAGATTCCGCAATTGGCAGTTGGGAATAAATTTCATAAATAACTTGATTTATGAAGTAAACATAACAGAGTAACCAGTTTTGCGGGGTACTGAAATGGGATCTAATTTAAAAGCTAAGATGAGTTTAAAAGAGAAGAAAACTTGAATATGAAACAGTTCAACAATATAGGTATGATGTTAGTTTGCGTCGTGAAAATGACAACTGTCATAATGCATTTTTAATTTTGAAAATACATTTTCTCTGTTTCTTTTTTGTTTCATTACCTTATAAAACTCTGCATAAATTCGCTTCCTAATGATAAATAATTATATATAAGTATTACACCAAACAATGAACACAGTCCCATAATGAAGTCAGAAGTTGACGCCCCCTATATCATCATGCATTTGCGTATCAGTAACAGTTTGGTTCTCCCGTCACTTGTTTTTCTGGCATATGTCATACATAAAGTCCACACCTTAGATTTTAAAAGAAGAAGGGGAACGTACTAAGTGCGTGAAAAAAAAGAAAAAAGCAAGCACAAAGTAGCACATCTGGAAACGCACACACGAGGCGTCGATATTCCACGAACTTTACCGCCCCATCTCTATGGCATGTTGTTCGATCATCTACGTGTGGGTGTATCAAATTCATCTCCTGCCATGAATGATCCAGCTGCGAGGCGGATCGTGGAAGATGCCCCGCAAGTTGTTCGAAAAGTATTAGCTGTACTTAGGATCCTTTACAACAGCACAATGGCGATCGTTTAAATTGTTCCGCAATTGCCCCCAAGGAAATATGAATCGCGTGGCCTCTGATCCAAGTGACGGCGTTGTTTTTCGTCCTCGGGTAATAAAACAGCGTCAGGATAGAGGAGAGTGCGTCAATCGACAGAAGCGGGCGACACTCATAAGAAGAAAGGCAAAATTTGACGCACAACATACAGATCTATTCCGCCGTCCCGCAATGTAGCTGGTGTTCGTCTGTATCCTGGGGGTTGCAGTTCACGCGTAAAAGTAAATCGGTAAGACGGATCCCACGGAATCTCTCTCGAGTAACTTGGTTTTTGTTCACCGTCACGTACCAGGTCGAACGTACGTCTGAATATAGCGTCACCGCATTGACTGAGCGCCATTCTATCCTCCGATGCCCGCATCTCGTGGTCGTGCGGTAGCGTTCTCGCTTCCCACGCCCGGGTTCCCGGGTTCGATTCCCGGCGGGGTCAGGGATTTTCTCTGCCTCGTGATGGCTGGGTGTTGTGTGATGTCCTTAGGTTAGTTAGATTTAAGTAGTTCTAAGTTCTAGGGGACTGATGACCATAGATGTTAAGTCCCATAGTGCTCAGAGCCATTTGAACCATATCCCCCGATGCACGTCAAGGTATGTCAGTTCGACGGCGTTGGGCGATCGGCGGCGAAGCGGGGAGCACGAGATGTCACTAGCCACTGGCAAGCGAGAGACACGGAGAAAGTCCCGTACATAGCTATACTCCAGATAAATCCTCCCGAAGGAGAAAAATGGCTCCGCTGTCTCGGTTATCGCCACTGGACGGTCAAGGGAAGACGGTGCCAGACACTCCATCAGTAAGCAGGTGAGGCTGGTCGGGTATCGCTGCCAAAGCTTGAGGTGCATACCAACGCAGAGAGACTCCGCTCGATCAAGAACACTGTCAAGGCCAAGTCTGCCTCGTTCTTTAGGAAGAGTGAAGGCGTCGTATCGTATCGTAACTTAAATACTATCCCAGCGCTGACAAATGAACCGAATACCGCCATGAGGCTCTGGGCCATGAGTTTAGGCATTGGCAGCGTCTGCGCGACATGCGGAATTCGTGATAGAAATTAATAAATTCGGTCCTTTGATGAAGTTCCGAAGCCCGAAGTCGACGGTCCACAAGTCCGGCACGGATGAGTTCCAGGACACTCCGTGAAGTCAATACCGAGACAGTGGGCTGAGTGAGGCGGCGCTTGGTGTTGTCACAGTGCCAGTATTCAAGCCCACCGATTTATGTACATTTACAAGGCTCAACCAAGCTTTACCATAAGTGGCTAACTAGACCATGATTCTGCAGACGTCATGTTGATCTGCGTACCCGGTGTATCTAAAAACAGTGCCACCGAGAGACAATCCCGTGAAGCGGGCCGCAAACCGCACGACAGCTGTTCTAGTGCTAAGGCGTACGGTATCGTCGATATGGGGCATCCTTGTCTGGTAGAGCGGCGAATCTGCTAGGTTCGACAGTCTACCGTTGACAAGCACTTTTTATATTGCGTCTCACAGAGCACCACCTCGACTATAGCGCCGGGTGGTACACATTCTGAGCGGCAGCAGTTAAGTACATATGACTGACGCGATCAGACTAAAGTCAATAACCGTCAGCGCTCTCGATACGCGACACAAATTAGCGATGGCAATCAGGTCCCTATAGGGACACAGGGCAGTGCGGATGTTTCCCACGCATCAATGCCTGATCTATTGGTAGGACACGAGACGTCGTACGAGAATTCGAGCCGCCAATAGGCGTCTGAAAATTTTCATATGATACTTCAACGAAGTTAGTGGCCGGTGGTCCATGATATGTGATCCATCGCGAGATTTATGGATCGGGGTGATAACATTTTCCACAAACACAGCTGAAAGTTGCACTTCTGGCTTCATGAGCTGTTGAAATACAGTCGTCCAGTAGGGTACCAGTAGCCTCCGGAACGTCCTATTAAATTCCGGCGGTAAACCATCCCGTCCCAGTGCTTACTGGGGGCCTCTTTTCCTATGGCACCCAATACTTCTTCTTGAGCCACTGGTCTGACAAGTTCCTGTTGGAATTCCGGAGTAACCACGGTGAGCGTGAAACCAGCATCAGCAGCAATGATCTCTGCATCGGATCGTACATGCTAGAATAAGGGTAGAGTATGCTTTGCTTATGTCTGTTTGCGTGAAGCGAAGGACGACACCTTCTGTTGTCACCTCATGGATCAATGTCCTGTGTCTGTGCTTTCTTTCCATGGCTATATGGTACATGGAGGGCCGTTCGTTGGTTATTCCGCCTGTTTGACGTATACAAATGATGGTTCATTACAAGTGTTGGCGCTTCATCGTCACAATCTTCGCTTTTGGCGGTTGGCAGTCATCTCGCGGTCCGGTGATGGGGGTATAACGTAACACTCCCTGAGGACGGCATAGTAGAATGTAGTGCTGAGCCTCCATGTCGCAGCTTCCCCACCAAACGTCTTCGAAGTGCGTCAGAGGCTCGGCCTGACACAGTCCAGCCACCACTGTAAAGCAGACGTATACTCTCCTCGTCGTCGTAGACACAGTCTTCACGTGTCTCCTACCACCGCTTGACATTCTGGTGAGGCCAGGTGAGCGGTGTCAAATTTCCACGGGCTGCGGTTGCGTCACACCCGTTGGCGTCTAAGCGTGGTGGTACAGATGTAAGCAGTGTGGTCATTAAACGCTGCCGGCCGCAACTCGGCTGTCGTGACCGCATCCCCGAGAGAGTGGGAGGTGTATGAGCCGGGTCGCTGATCCTCATCAGCGATCGGCTAGTTTACCTTTCCTATTTACGGCTAGTGATCTTTGTCAGAGAGGTTAGTGAGCGCAAGGGAGAGAGTCTTCGGAGGGCTCTGCAGTGAGTGAGTCCAGCCTTGGATGTCGATACGAACTGTCATGCAATGAGTTCTGTATTGGCTAGACACGTGATATTGTGTCGGTTGGACTATTAGCGGGAAGTAGTGGCCTCTATGAGGAAGTAAACACGCCCGGTCATGCTGAAGAGGAGCGAGTACGCAGTTGCTTGCGGAGGTTTCAGTACGGGCTCTCGGCACAGTGCAACGTCTTACTTGCAATCCGTAAGGAGTTGTGGAATGTCGGCCTCCTGTGAGTGACGCACAGGGGGGGCTTCGTTAGAGGATATCCATTCCGATTTTGCTACATCAGCAGTCTGCTGCTACGGTGAGCGTGGTTATTACTTTCTTCTGCAGACTACTACGAAAGACTGTGCGACCTTCTCAAGACTCTTCCGCTATCGCCAGCCGTTCTAGTTAGTCGTTACGCAGTGTGAACTACCTGACTGTACTTATTGATCTGATCTCTGTGTCGGCTCACTCTGCCTCTCCCTATATGAAGACATTTCATGCGGATATAGACTGGGAGACTCAAAGGTTCATAACGGGTGGCAGGGACAAAGAATCCAGTGAAATTTTTTAAGTGCTTTATCTGAAAACTACCTTGAGCAGTTAAACAGAGAACCGACTCGTGGCGATAACGTATTATATCTTCTGGTGACAAACAGACCCGAACTATTTGAAACAGTTAACGCAGAACAGGGAATAAGCGATCATAAAGCGGTTACTGCATCGATGATTTCAGCGGTAAATAGAAATATTAAAAAAAGTAGGAAGATTTTTCTGTTTAGCAAAAGTGACAAAAAGCAGATTACAGAGTACCTGACGGCTCAACACAAAAGTTTTGTCTCAAGTACAGATAGTGTTGAGGATCAGTGGACAAAGTTCAAAACCATCGTACAATATGCGTTAGATGAGTATGTGCCAAGCAAGATCGTAACAGATGGAAAAGAGTCACCGTGGTACAACAACCGAGTTAGAAAACTGCTGCGGAAGCAAAGGGAACTTCACAGCAAACATAAACATAGCCAAAGCCTTGCAGACAAACAAAAATTACGCGAAGCGAAATGTAGTGTGAGGAGGGCTATGCGAGAGGCGTTCAATGAATTCGAAAGTAAAGTTCTATGTACTGACTTCGCAGAAAATCCTAAGAAATTTTGGTCTTATGTCAAAGCGGTAGGTGGATCAAAACAAAATGTCCAGACACTCTGTGACCAAAATGGTACTGAAACAGAGGATGACAGACTAAAGGCCGAAATACTAAATGTCTTTTTCCAAAGCTGTTTCACAGAGGAAGACTGCACTGTAGTTCCTTCTCTAGATTGTCGCACAGATGACAAAATGGTAGATATCGAAATAGACGACAGAGGGATAGAGAAACAATTAAAATCGCTCAAAAGAGGAAAGGCCGCTGGACCTGATGGGATACCAGTTCGATTTTACACAGAGTACGCGAAGGAACTTGCCCCCCTTCTTGCAGCGGTGTACCGTAGGCCTCTAGAAGAGCGTAGCGTTCCAAAGGATTGGAAAAGGGCACAGGTCATCCCCGTTTTCAAGAAGGGACGTCGAACAGATGTGCAGAACTATAGACCTATATCTCTAACGTCGATCAGTTGTAACATTTTGGAACACGTATTATGTTCGAGTGTAATGGCTTTTCTGGAGACTAGAAATCTACTCTGTAGGAATCAGCATGGGTTTCGAAAAAGACTGTCGTATGAAACCCAGCTCGCGCTATACGTCCACGAGACTCAGTGGGCCATAGACACGGGTTCCCAGGTAGATGCCGTGTTTCTTGACTTCCGTAAGGCGTTCGATACAGTTCCCCACAGTCGTTTAATGAACAAAGTAAGAGGATATGGACTATCAGACCAATTGTATGATTGGATTGAAGAGTTCCTAGATAACAGAACGCAGCATGTCATTCTCAATGGAGAGAAGTCTTCCGAAGTAAGAGTGATTTCAGGTGTGCCGCAGGGGAGTGTCATAGGACCGTTGCTATTCACAATATACATAAATGACCTTGTGGATGACATTGGAAGTTCACGGAGGCTTTTTGCGGATGATGCTGTGATGTATCGAGAGGTTGTAACAATGGAAAATTGTACTGAAATGCAGGAGGATCTGCAGCGAATTGACGAATGGTGCAGGGAATGGCAATTGAATCTCAATGTAGACAAGTGTAATGTGCTGCGAATACATAGAAAGATAGATCCCTTACCATTTACCTACAATATAGCAGGTCAGCAACTGGAAGCAGTTAATTCCATAAATTTTCTGGGAGTGAGCATTAGGAGTGATTTAAAATGGAATGATCATATAAAGTTGATCGTCGGTAAAGCAGATGCCAGACTGAGATTCATTGGAAGAATCCTAAGGAAATGCAATCCGAAAACAAAGGAAGTAGGTTACAGTACGCTTGTTCGCCCACTGCTTGAATACTGCTCAGCAGTGTGGGATCCATACCAGATAGGGTTGATAGAAGAGATAGAGAAGATCCAACGGAGAGCAGCGCGCTTCGTTGCAGGATCATTTAGTAATCGCGAAAGCGTTACGGAGATGACAGATAAACTCCAGTGGAAGACTCTGCAGGAGAGACGCTCAGTAGCTCGGTACGGGCTTTTGTTGAAGTTTCGACAACATACCTTCACCGCGGAGTCAAGCAGTATATTGCTCCGTCCTACGTCTATCTCGCGAAGAGACGATCAGGATAAAATCAGAGAGATTAGAGCCAACACAGAGGCATATCGACAATCCTTCTTTCCACGAACAACACGAGACTGGAATAGAAGGGAGAACCGATAGAGGTACTCAGGGTACCCTCCGCCACACACCGTCAGGTGGCTTGCAGAGTATGGATGTAGATGTAGATATAGATGCTCTGTTTCTTTAACAACTTCTTGGAAAGAGTGTTTGCTCTGTACAATTTGTCTAACGTATTCGTATCTCACGTGTCTTTGTTTAATTGGCGGTTGGGGCCGCGAATGTATTCGGTAACAAAATGTTTCCTTGCAGCGCCAAATTACGAAGTGTGACTGGAAAGTTTTAGGAATGGATCCGCTACTGCTTACTGCTTTAGAGGGAAGATACGCAGAGGGTGGGGAGTGAGTCATTGCCTTGTCCTTGTCCTCTGACAGGAAACCGTTTCCTTTATTCAGCTCGTTGTGGCAGCTGGTTGAGTGCGGGTCTATTAGGACTTGTTGCCGGATTGCGTCTGCGTGAAAATTGATGTAAAAACGGAGCAACGAGTTGTGTGAAATTTTGTTTTAAATCTGGGAAATCAGCTTCTGAGACTTGCTAACTATTAAAAACAACATCCTGAGATAGTTGTACGAGCCAGTCAAATGGTTTTGTCTGGTCCTACAGATTTAAAAATGGACGCGAATCATTTGAAGGTGAACCACTGTCCGGCCGTCCTCCCACCTCAAAACCGAATGAAAATGTTGTGAAAGTTCGCGACTTACTGCGCTCTGATCGTTCAAAAAAATGGTTCAAATGGCTCTGAGCACTATGGGACTTAACATCTGGGGTCATCAGTCCCCTAGAACTTAGAACTACTTAAACCTAACTAACCTAAGGACATCGCCCACATCCATGCCCGAGGCAGGATTCGAACCTGCGACCGTAGCGATCGCGCAGTTCCAGACTGAAGCGCCTAGAACGGCTCGGCCACACCGGCCGGCTCTCTGATCGTAGTCTTACAATTAGGTAGGTGGCTGATGAACTTAAGTTTCTATGCAGTTCAGTCAATTTTAACTGAAGATCTGAAGATGCGTCGAGTGTCCGCAAAAGTCATTCAAAAATGTTGTCAAGTGACCAGAGACAATACCGATTTGACGTGTGCCAAGAGCTGATTAAGCGGACTAATAATGACCCAGAATTGTTAAATAGGGTAATTACAGGTGACGAATCGTGGATATATGGAAATGATCCTGGAACCAAAGTGCAGTCTTCGCAGTGGAAGACTCCATGTTCACCACGACCGAAAAAAAAGCACGGCGAAGTCGGTCGAAGGTGAAGAGGATGTTGATGATTTTTTCGATTCTACCGGTATTGTGCATCAAGAATTTAGCCCTGGCGGACAGAATACTACTACAAATGTGTCCTTTAGCTTGTGCGCGTCAGATGTGGAAGAAAAGGCCTGCATTGTGGAAAGACAGGAGTTGGGTGTCACACCATGATAATGCTCTGGCTCATCGTGCCTTCTCCATCGTTGAATTTTTGACCAAATTCAAAATTCCTGTGCTTCCACAATCGAAATATTCCCTTGATTGGGCCCCCGTGGACTTCTACGTTTCCTAACCTGAAATTTTTACTGAAAGGCAAGCGATTTGATTCGACTGAAGACATCCAGGCAACTATGGAGAGTGTCCTTAACACACTTCAGGAAAAAAATTTCCAGGAATGTTTCCAAAAGTGGAAACACCGTTGGAGTCGGTATATTCAGTCAGAGGGGGACTATTTTGAAGGAGATGCATCACAGTAGCATATAAGTTCCACCATTGTACAATTACAAGTCCATTCTTAAAACTTTCCAATCACACCTTGTATTAATGTCGGCCTGCATAATTCAGTTATTTATTTATTTAGACTACTGGCCATTAGAATTGCTACATCAAGAAGAAATGCAGATGATAAACGGGTATTCATTGGACAAATATATTATACTAGAGCTGACATGTGATTACATTTTCATGCAATGTGGGTGCACAGATCCCGAGAAATCAGTACCCAAAACAACCACCTCCGGCCGTAATAACGGCCTTGATACGCCTGGACATTAAGTCAAACAGAGCTTGGATGGCGTGCACAGGTACAGCTGCCCATGCAGCTTCAACACGATACCACAGTTCATCAAGAGTAGTGACTGGCGTATTGTGACGAGCCAGTTGCTCGGCCACCATTGACCAGACGATTTCAGTTGGTGAGAGATCTGGAGAATGTGCTGGCCAGGGCAGCAGTCAAACATTTTCTGTACCCAGAAAGGCCCATACTGGACCTGCAACATGCGGTCGTGCATTATCCTGCTGAAATGTAGGGTTTCGCAGGGGTCGAATGAAGGGTAGAGCCACGGGTCGTAACACATCTGAAATGTAACGTCCACTGTTCAAAGTGGCGTCAATGCGAACAAGAGGTGACCGAGACGTGTAACCAATTGCACCCCATACCATTACGCCGTGTGATACGCCAGTATGGCGATGACGAATACACGCTTCCAATGTGTGTTCACCGCGATGTAGCCAAACACGGATGCGACCATCATGATTCTGTAAACAGAACGTGGATTCATCCGAAAAAATGACGTTTTGCCATTCGTGCACCCAGGTTCGTCGTTGAGTATACCATCGCAGGCGCTCCTGACTGTGATGCAGCGTCAAGGGTAACCGCAGCCGTGGTCTCCGAGCTGATAGTCTGTGCTGGTGCAAACGTCGTCGAACTGTTCGTGCAGATGGTTGTTGTCTTGCAAACGTCCCCATCTATTGATTCAGGGATCGAGACGTGGCTGCACGATCCGTTACAGCCATGCGGATAAGATGCCTGTCATCTCGACTGCTAGTGATATGAGGCCGTTGGGATCCAGCACGGCTTTCCGTATTACCCTCCTGAACCCACCGATTCCATATTCTGCTAACAGTCACTCGATCTCGACCAACACGAGCAGCAATGTCGCGATACGATAAGCCGCAATCTCGACAGGCTACAATCCGACCTTTATCAAAGTAGGAGACGGTACGCATTTCTCCTCCTTACACGAGGCATTACAACAACGTTTCACCAGGCAACGCCGGTCAACTGCTGTTTGTGTATGAGAAATCGGTTGGAAACATTCCTGATGTCAGAGTGTTATAGGTGTCGCCACCGGCGGCAACCTTGTGTGAATGCTATGAAAAGCTAGTCTTTTGCATATCACATCATCTTCTTCCTGTCGGTTAAATTTCGCGTCTGTAGCACGTCATCTTCGTGGTGTAGCAATTTTAATGGCCAATAGTGTACTTATTTAAATAGTACCGTTACCGGTTTCGTACTGAAAGATCGATCTTCATACAGCTAGTCCACAGATTAAGTAACATTTTACGTCAGCTTTTCACTGTTTGTTTTCCCAAATGATGACATTTCCTTGGGGTGGTGGAGGCGTTGAAAAAACCCTGCCATTACGTTCGAGTGCT
Source organism: Schistocerca piceifrons (assembly GCF_021461385.2). Lineage (NCBI taxonomy): Eukaryota > Metazoa > Arthropoda > Insecta > Orthoptera > Acrididae > Schistocerca > Schistocerca piceifrons. The sequence goes on from NC_060143.1 coordinate 586,017,369, forward strand.
GACTGCCTGTGATCATGCAGCAGCGAAGACTGTATGATCTACTTTTCTTAAGTATATTTATAAACATAATCAGAAGCAACATTCACACACTACGAAATTTCACCGCATGGGAGTATGTACACATAGATGGCGTTATCGCAAACGTAACAATAATTACAAAATAAATACGCACTTCTCCGTCTACCACTAATTTAACTACATGTTGTTCTGTGTTCTCACCACTGCTACTGACTTCAGATTCATCTAGCAAATCATATACAAGTTCCCTTCTCTCAAAACCTCCCCATGCCTAGGGATACCACAGATACCTATAGGATTACTTTCAATATTTATCCTCTCAGTAGCAGTCAAGCTGCCACTAATGACAAATCAAAACACGTTGACACATCATCTTTTGCTTCCTGAACTTCCTCCAATCCATTACTTAATTAGCTCCCTATACAGTTATCATCAGTTGCTCCTCTACCCGAACTACAAATTCTCATTTATCACCTCCACAATATTTCTCTCGTCTAGACCCTGCTAGATTTGTTACTGGTAGGTTTGGCCATCACGCGAGTGTTACGGAAATGCTTCAGGAACTCGGGTGGGAGTCTTTAGAGGAAAGGAGGCGTTCTTTTCGTGAATCGCTACTGAGGAAATTTAGTGAACCAGCATTTGAGGTTGACTGCAGTACAATTTCACTGCCGCCAACTTACATTTCGCGGAAAGACCACAAAGATAAGATAAGAGAGATTAGGGCTCGTACAGAGGCATATAGGCAGTCATTTTTCCCTCGTTTTGTTTGCGAGTGGATCAGGGAAAGAAGATGCTAGTTGTGGTACGAGGTACCCTCCGCCACGCACCGTATGGTGGATTGCGGAGTATGTATGTCGATGTAGATGTAGAACCTAATGCAGCTACACACGGAACTGGAATCTGCACGTCTCCACAGCCCTGTCAGTATCTTCCGGCATTCTCTCGCCCCGCCACCTCTGTGACTGTCTTTCTCAGTGTCTTGCGGGAGTCTATGCTATTCAGGCTATATTTCTGTATTGTTTATAATGCACAATCGGATTGGCCGATGATATCTAGCACCACTTACCAACAATTGCTGTAGCATTGCATGTCTGGGAGTTCATCTCATCTGAGTTCTCACTGAAAGGGCAATATGAGCAATTTGTTCCTCGGAAGCCACTGTTGCCTAAAGAGGGGCTGGGAAGAAAGTTGTCCGGTTTTCCAGGGGCGGATATTTACTACGCTGAGAGAGAGCAGAGAGAGAAGGTGTAGCAGTTTACAAATCTGGAGGTCGCAGAGCCCCCAGAATATTGATTGTGCGGGTGGGACCACAAAAAATATTTCAGAATAGTGTACCTAGGAGAAAAGCGTCAGTTTAATGTGACTCTTTGCTCGAGTGTGTTGTGTTTTGTGATCTGCTGTGCCACTGGCTGCTGCCGACGTTGCAGACGCAGTTCCACTGGCAGCGGACGGGCGTGCGGGTGGTGGCGCTGTGCCCCGGCGTCACGCACACGCAGCTGATCGCGCAGGCGGGCGGCCGCCAGCCGGACCCCGACCAGGGCGCGCTGGCCGTGCGGGAGCTGGCCGCGCTGCCGCAGCAGCGGTGAGTGCGCGCGTGTCGCGTGGTGCCCACCACTGGTACAAGCAAGCTGTAGCTTACTCCAAGGAAAAGGCCTTCAGAATTTTGTTATATCTGTCATTATCGCTACAGAAAAAATAATCCTGACCCTACTAATTGTATATACACTCCTGGAAATTGAAATAAGAACACCGTGAATTCATTGTCCCAGGAAGGGGAAACTTTATTGACACATTCCTGGGGTCAGATACATCACATGATCACACTGACAGAACCACAGGCACATAGACACAGGCAACAGAGCATGCACAATGTCGGCACTAGTACAGTCTATATCCACCTTTCGCAGCAATGCAGGCTGCTATTCTCCCATGGAGACGATCGTAGAGATGCTGGATGTAGTCCTGTGGAACGGCTTGCCATGCCATTTCCACCTGGCGCCTCAGTTGGACCAGCGTTCGTGCTGGACGTGCAGACCGCGTGAGACGACGCTGCATCCAGTCCCAAACATGCTCAATGGGGGACAGATCCGGAGATCTTGCTGGCCAGGGTAGTTGACTTACACCTTCTAGAGCACGTTGGGTGGCACGGGATACATGCGGACGTGCATTGTCCTGTTGGAACAGCAAGTTCCCTTGCCGGTCTAGGAATGGTAGAACGATGGGTTCGATGACGGTTTGGATGCACCGTGCGCTATTCAGTGTCCCCTCGACGATCACCAGTGGTGTACGGCCAGTGTAGGAGATCGCTCCCCACACCATGATGCCGGGTGTTGGCCCTGTGTGCCTCGGTCGTATGCAGTCCTGATTGTGGCGCTCACCTGCACGGCGCCAAACACGCATACCACCATCATTGGCACCAAGGCAGAAGCGACTCTCATCGCTGAAGACGACACGTCTCCATTCGTCCCTCCATTCACGCCTGTCGCGACACCACTGGAGGCGGGCTGCACGATGTTGGGGCGTGAGCGGAAGACGGCCTAACGGTGTGCGGGACCGTAGCCCAGCTTCATGGAGACGGTTGCGAATGGTCCTCGCCGATACCCCAGGAGCTACAGTGTCCCTAATTTGCTGGGAAGTGGCGGTGCGGTCCCCTACGGCACTGCGTAGGATCCTACGGTCTTGGCGTGCATCCGTGCGTCGCTGCAGTCCGGTCCCAGGTCGACGGGCACGTGCACCTTCCGCCGACCACTGGCGACAACATCGATGTACTGTGGAGACCTCACGCCCCACGTGTTGAGCAATTCGGCGGCACGTCCACCCGGCCTCCCGCATGCCCACTATACGCCCTCGCTCAAAGTCCGTCAACTGCACATACGGTTCACGTCCACGCTGTCGCGGCATGCTACCAGTGTTAAAGACTGCGATGGAGCTCCGTATGCCACGGCAAACTGGCTGACACTGACGGCGGCGGTGCACAAATGCTGCGCAGCTAGCGCCATTCGACGGCCAACACCGCGGTTCCTGGTGTGTCCGCAGTGCCGTGCGTGTGATCATTGCTTGTACAGCCCTCTCGCAGTGTCCGGAGCAAGTATGGTGGGTCTGACACACCGGTGTCAATGTGTTCTTTTTTCCATTTCCAGGAGTGTATATATATATATATATATATATATATATATATATATATATATATAATTTCCTACTCACGTGTATATACATATTGTTGTTGTTGTTGTGGTCTTTGATGCAGATCTCCATGCTACTCTATCCTGTGCAAGCATCTCGCAGTACCTACTGCAACCTACATCCTTCTCAACCTCTTTAGTGTATTCATCTCTTGGGCTCCCTCTACGATTTTTACCCTCCACGCTGCCCTCCAATACTAAATTGGTGATCCCTTGATGCCTCAGAACACGTCCTACCAACAGATCCCCTCTTCTTGTCAAGTTGTGCCACAAACTTCTCCCCAATCCTATTCAATATCTCCTCATTAGTTATATGATCTACCCATTTAATCATCAGCATTCTTTTGTAGCACCACATTTCGAAAGCTTCTATTCTCTTCTTGCCCAAACTATTTATCGTCCATGTTTCACTTCCATACATGGCTACACTCTATACAAATACTTTCGGAAACGACTTCCTGACACTTAAATCTATACTCCATGTTAACATTCTCTTCTTCAGAAACGCTTTCCTTGCCATTGCCAGTCCACATTTTATATCCTCTCTACTTCGACCATCATCAGTTATTTTCCTCCCAAATAGCAAAACTCCTTTACTACTTTAAGTGTCTCATTTCCTAATCTAATTCCCTCGGCTTCACCCGACTTAATTCGACTACATTCCATTATCCCCGTTTTGCTTTTTTTGATGTTCATCTTATATCCTCCTTTCAAGACACTGTCCATTCCGTTCAAATGCTCTTCCAAGTCCTCTGTTGTCTCTGACAGAATTACAATGTCATCGTCGAACCTTAAAGTTTTTATTTCTTCTCCTTGGATTTTAATACCTACAGGGTGGTCCAAAAGTCCGGACACACCCTCATAAAATCCAAATGGAGTAGCAAACAAGGAAACATAGTCCCTACAGACGAGGAACTGGAAGGGGGAAACTTTATAGGCTATGCCACCAACATGGCGGCCATCTTGAAAGCCGCCATCTTGGATTCAACTCCAAAATTTCAAATGGGAATGTGGTCATGTGACATTTCAAACAGATAGAGAATTTCACCAGAAAAACAATGCCGTTGTTATTTTAAACATAGCTTTATTCATTCTCGGGTTATAGCCAATTACTTGCGGCAGCAGTGGGACGCTCGGCAGCGTGAGCATTACACACTGAGAAGGCATAAAATGGAGTCTGAAACGGTGCAAAGTGACTATCCCATGCCTGATATGTTACATGTGTTTAACTGTTAGGTATCTTTTACACATGCTAACGTTTTAGTAATTGTTTCCTTATTTACAGGTTACAAAATGTCCTTAACTTGTGAAGAATGCATTGAAATCATCTTTATATCAGGAGAAAGATGCACACGGGTCATTGCTGAGGATTTCAACAGTCGTCACCCAACCAGACAGCCCATCACTCACTGCGCAGTTGCCAAGCGTTGGGCCAAATTCCGAGCAACAGGTTCTGTCGCAGATAAACCTCAGGGTGGAAGACCAAAATCCGCCACCAATGAAGCAACAGCAGTGAGCGTGTTGGCATCATTTAGGAAGAGTCCGCAACGGAGTACTCATCGCCTGTCACAAGAATGTGGGGTTAGCCGTACCTCCATACTGCGAATTTTATCGCAGCACAAATGACACCCGTACAAAAGTCAGCTGCTCCAACACCTGAACGAGAATGAACCAGGCCGTCGGGTACAGTTGACAGAATGGGCGACACAGCAGCTGCAGATACACCCACACGTTTCCCCTATCAGGTGCTGTTCAGTGATAAAGCCATTTGGTTTATCAATGGTGAAGTGAACAATCAGAATCACAGATACTGGTCCGACACAAATTGGCACTGGATTGATTCTTCCAAAACGGTCGACTCACAAAAAGTGATGATCTGGTGTGGTGTGTGGTGTACCAGAGTCGTTGGACCATTTTTTATTGATGGTACGTTAACAGCCAACGGTTGTCTGAGGTTATTGTATGAAGAAGTGTTTCCGTCATTGTTAACGGAGGACGGGGCATTTTAGGAATGCTTCCACCATGAAGGAGCCCCACCACATTATGGGCACAATTTGCGAGCGTACCTAGACGTGCAGTTCCCTCAAAAGTGGATTGGTCGTAGGGGTGCTGTGGAGTGGCCACCACGTTGGTGGTCTCTCGGGACTGTGTAACATCAGTGTAACGTCTCTTCGGCACATAACACACATGCTGCCGAGGGCCCCACCGCTGCCACACGTAATTGGCTATAACCCGAGAATGAATAAAGCTATGTTTAAAATAACAACGGCATTGTTTTTCTAGTGAAATTCTCTATCTGTTTGAAATGTCACATGACCACATTTCCATTTGAAATTTTGGAGTTGAATCCAAGATGGTGGCTTTCAAGATGGCCGCCATGTTGGTGGATTAGCCTATAAAGTTTCCCCCTTCCCGTTCCTCGTGTGTAGGGACTCTGTTTCCTTGTTTGCTACTCCATTTGGCTTTTATGAGGGTGTTTCCGGACTTTTGGACCACCCTGTACTCCGAATTTTTCATTTGTTTCCTTCACTGCTTGCTCAATATACAGATTGAATAACATTGGGGAGAGGCTACAACCTTGTCTCACTCCCTTTCCAACCACTGCTTCCCTTTCATGCCCCTCGACTCTTATAACTGCCATCTCGTTTCTGTACAAATTGTAAATAGCCTTTCGCTCCCTGTATTTTACCCCTGCCACCTTCAGAATTTGAAAGAGAGTTATATATATATATATATATGCCGTTTTCCTACTCATTTATTTTTTTAATTATTCTTAGAATTATATATATATATGTTTGCTGAATAGTGACTGGATAAATGGATACACTGACTGACTGTCTGCGGTCAGGAGCTCTTTCCATGAGCCTAATTTTTGTGAGCACGGAAATGTCCCTCTCTCTCTCTCTATCTCTCTCTCTCTCTCTCTCTCTGGTCCATTGATCGTGGCCGGGCCAAATATCACACGAAATAAGCGTCAAACGAAAAAACTACAAAGAACAAAACTTGTCTAGCTTGAAGGGGGAAACCAGATGGCGCTATGGTTGGCCCGCTACATGGCTCTGCCATAGGTCAAACGGATATCAACTGCGTTTTTTTAAAAACAGGAACCCCCATTTTTTATTACATATTCGTGTAGCACGTAAAGAAATATGAATGTTTTAGTTGGACCACTTTTTTCGCTTTGTGATAGATGGCGCTGTAATAGTCACAAACGTATAAGTACGTGGTATCACGTAACATTCCGCCAGTGCGGAAGGTATTTGCTTCGTGATACATTATCCGTGTTAAAATGGACCGTTTACTAATTGTGGAAAAGGTCGATGTCGTGTTGATGTGATCAAGATGATCAGGGGCGTGTGCTATGTATGCTGCTCGGTATCCTGGACAACATCATGCAAGCTGGTTTCCCCCTTCAAGCTAGACGAGTTTTGTTCATTGTAGTTTTTTCGTTTGATGCTTATTTCGTGAGGTATTCGGCCCGTTCACTATCAATGGACCACCATATATATATATATATATATATATATATATATATATATATATACATATATATATATACATATATATATCAGTAGTAAGTGGGTTCATTGGGAGAGAAAAATATGACACCAGTATAACAGCAGGTAACAGAAATAACATTAAAAGAATTTTAGTTAAACTAAAAATGCATTGTTATTATTTTTCATTGTCCTTAAACCATTACATTAATCTGTCCATCTTCAAAAAACTGAAAATCCCTGTGAGTTATTAATTTTAAATACCTGTCTGGTAAAAGAATCTTAAACTTGTTATTAAACTTAGTACAAATTTTCCTCCATATCTAGTTTAAAATATTCACACACAGTAATGTTATACAAAACATTTACTGCTAGCTCGCAAATTATTTTAAACACATTAGAATTGCTTTCATTGTTCAGGTTTCTGACTAGGGGCTATATTTATATGGAATAAATTTTTATTAATAAAATTTAATTTCAGTTTTTTTATTTTCATTATTAAATTTTTTCTGCATAAATGGGACAGCTTAGAAAACAGCAACAGAAAGCCTGTAACTGTTGAAGAGATATCAAAAATGATATGTAATAAACCTGAATTATATTATTCACTTTTTAAAGATGATGAAGAAGAAGAGACTCCAGATTTTGATTGTCATGAAGATGAAGAAGATGACAGCATCAGTGCATAATGTGCATATGGCCATGTACCTATTTTATTTTCCAGAGCATATCATTTATCATCATGAGTCCTTCATGCTTTTTTATTTACCTTAGCTGAACAGATTTTATGTTCAATGCTTCATATTCAATTTAGAGTCCTGTATTCTTCAATATTATTAAACAAACAATCTTTTTAATCTTCTAAGCTTATCTTATTTTTAACAAGTTTCTTGACTCATTTTGATTTTTTGTCCCTGTCGCCAACTTCATAATGCCACAATTTTGCTCATAAACCACAACATTCTTCCATTATTTTTCCGTTACATTAATTTCTTCTAAAACTTTTGCTTTCATAAGTCTATAACGAAAATCATACATAAGTTTTTTACATAAACCGAGCATACTCATATCAATGTAAATTGCTTTATTAAACATAATTTCAGTTTTATTCAGGTGATTGCAGCAAAATTTTCATTAAATATTACTCGCTCTTTGAAGTTATGCTTTGTTCCAAGTCTATCACACTTACCTCCGTCTGAAACTAATTTTATATCCACTCTGTTTCTAACATTTTTCCAAATACTGCATTATTCCTCAATTTTTAGATATCTCTGTGTATTTTTGTTGTCTTGATTCCTAGAGATAGATAGTGTTTAATATTTCTGTAGGAAACTGCTATTTTTATCATTCAAAGTAGTTATCAACTTATTTTATTTAGTTTGAGGCACAATTTTAGTTTTGGGAGCTTATATGTTTATGTAAATCAAGCAGTTTCTAGGATATTCTAGATCCACTTCAAATATATATCCAATATTAGAAGTGTCTGACATCTCACTTACTTTTGTAGAATTAAAAGATTCTAGATTGTTCAAATCCAGCATATTATGGTGAGTATTGACTCACAGCACATCCACACAGATTGTCTACATCTAAATATGCTAAATAGTTTGATATCTTTTTTACGTCATAATCTTTCATGCGTTTGTTATTTGCCTTTACTTATATTTTACAGCATTGGGATTACTACCTCTTTTTCGTTTTTATACCCTAATAATCATATTGTAATAATGTAATCATTCAAGTGGTTGTCCAGTCGTTTTTAACAGTCCATCCCAAGTTAAAGGAGGTACAGTAAAGTACCAGAATGGACCCAAATCGCATGTTTTTATACAATTTTTTCTAAAATTTTCAAAGACATGGGCCAAGATACAGATCAGATCACAGTTTTTATATTAAATTGTTTTCAAACTAATTTTTTATGGTAACAATCTTCATCATTTCCTTCACAATCATTCAGTTTATTGTTAAATTCTTGTCTCAATGGAAACTGTTTCTTAAAATTTCTTCCACTAGCCATATAATTGTATCTTGATTACTTGACTGACTAGATTTTCTGGAAAATAACTTGACTGACTCGATTTTCTGGAGAAAATTAATGTTCGACATTTGGTTCTTTTTCAAATCTGATGAAAGTTTGTCAAGGCTTGAAGTCATGAATCTGAATGTACCAATAAACCCCATCTTTAAATTTTCTCTATTCTTGCCAAAACTAATATATCTTTCTTCATTGTTGGGTCTCAAATTTATTTGTTTTTGTGGCACAACTGAGTTATTTTATGATCAAATGAGAATCACATCCTGAGAGATTATGCAGTAAACTGGCATAAAATTAGGATGTTTCAGTTGTCAGTTACATCAATTACAAATGTATTTATACATTTTCACTTTTAAATGACCATGTTGATGAAGCTTTTCATTATTTTTTCCATAATGATGTCTACATGATGATCATATTTTAGATCTTACATGTCTTGATTGTTCATCGATGGTCTCATTTATGCAGTTTAAGAAACATTTCTCTAACCTCTTTTTTCATACGAGGTTTGGAACCTTAACAGTGGCAACTATTTATTTACAGGTCGTACATAATAGATACGAGTTTCAAAGTTTTACTGACCTTCAAAATAGTCACCAGCATTATGTATAACCCGTTGCCAGCGACTTGGAAGTCGTAGGATACTCTTAGCAGTGCCAGTTGTGTTGACAGTTCGAGCGGCGCGGTCCATTACCAGACGAATTTGTAGCAGTTCTGAAGCGAATATGGTCGTAGGTTGTGGTCCCAAAATGAACAGCATAGAGACGGAAGTGATGACGCTTTCTGCAGGACCTGACCATCATTTTGCAGGACAATGCTCAAGCACGTACAGTGCAAGCTGTTACTGATTTTTTTGACTGATGGGGCTGCTAAGTGCTGTACCACTTACTGCGCTCCCCTGACTTAAGCCCTCGTGAGTTAAACTCTATTTCTGGACTGAAGGAAACACTTCACGGCATGGCATTCGCTTCAGAACTGTTACGAATTCGTCGGGCAATAGACGGCGCCGCTCGAACTGTCAACACAACTGGCACTGCTAAGAGTATCCTACGATTTCCAAATAGCTGGCATCGGGTTATACACAATGCTGGTGACTACTCTGGATGCTGGTGACTACTCTGAAGGTCAGTAAAACATTGAAACACGCATCTATTTTGTACGAGCTGTAAATAAATAGTTGCCATTATTCAAGTTCCAACCCTCGGATATTCAACGAATTTTTTATGGCAATTTGTTCCGCGATATATGACTAGATCTTTATAGTTCCTGTTGATGTACTCGATATAGTAACAAAAACCACTTGGTTCAAGTTTTTGATACATAGTACGAGATTCATTTAATTTTATTTCTATTCGATTTATCTTGTCATTGTTGCATGCTTTGGTAGTTTAGTTTTAGAATCTCTGCATGTTAATCTAATTGATTACACACACTTCTTCTTTTTCCGTCAGTGTCTACAGTACAGTTTTACGGAACCTGTCGATAGTCGTTTCTTAGTTTGTTTTGAAAGCTAGCGATGCTCAATGGCATTAGCCAGTCAGTCAGTGAGGACACGTCGACCAAGACAGAGCAGCAGCAGGAAAGTACCCGATTGTGTGACATTTTAAGAGTTTTTAACCAGGAGCGAGTTATATAGTTTCATCTGTGTGATTTGGTAGTTTAGTTTTTGAATCTCTGCGTGTTAATCTAATTTGTTACTGGCTCTCCTTGCGTTTTCGTCAGTGTCTACTAAAATTGGCTCGGATCTTCTTCAGCCCCGCAGTCACAAGAGGTGTCTACACATGCTGGAAGGATTCCCCATTTCTTCAGATCGGTCTTGCATCGGGTGACGCCCTCTCTTAGGCGGTTGAGGGACCTCCACACAGAGTATTGTAGGTTTTCGCCAGGAGCTAGTTCTTCTTTCGGTGATACGTCTACGTACAGTGAGCTATCCGTGTTGCAAGACGAATTGCCTCTGTTGCTCCCTCCAGTGCCGCAGTCCTAGCGAGGAAACTCTTGCGGGATTTAAGGCGGGATCTTGCTGCCTGATGACCATACAGAGGATGTCGGCTGCCATTCTCCTGCTTTGTTCTCTCATTGTCTGCCGCAGTGGCCCTCCGAATACTGGGTGGGGCTACTCCAACAATCGGATACAATTTGTGCACTGGTGTTGGCTTCAAGCATACTGAGATGATCCTTGCAGCATCGCTGACCTCAATATCGACTTGCTTAGCATGAGGTGAAGCGTTCCACACTGGAGCAGCGTACTCAGGGGCTAATACAAAAAGGACAAGTGCAGAAGTCTTCAGGAGGTGCAGGTTGGCTCCCCAGCTGCTGCCAATCAGCTTCTTAAGTATCCCATTGCGAGCAACGGCTTTCTGTTTCACGTTTAGACATTGCTGCCTGTACGTCAGAGCCCTGTCCAGTGAGACACTTGGGTAGACTGGTGTTGGGCAATGGTCCAGTTGCTCTCCTCGCCATGTGATGTCCAGCTATTGCTGCGCTTCCCTGTTTCGTAAGTGGAAGGCGCTCGCTTCAGTTTTACTGGGATTGGGCTTCAGGTGGTTGGCATCATACTGCTTGGAGAATTCATCCACTGCTAGAGACAGTTTTCCCTCTACTTCTTTAAAGGTTGGAACCTGAACAGCTGCTGCTGTGTCATCGGCATAGATGAAGAGCCTAGTTCAAAATCAAATCGCTCTGAGCACTATGGGACTAAACTTCTGAGGTCATCAGTCCCCTAGAACTTAGAACTACTTAAACCTAACTAACCTAAGGACATCACAAACATCCATGCCTGTAGTAGGATTCGAACCTGCGACCGTAGCGGTCGCGCTGTTCCAGACTGTAGCGCCTAGAACCGCTCGGTCCTCCAGCCGGCAAGAGCCTAGTACTTGCTGCTATTGGATGATCATTTCTGTAGTGAAAACCTGTAGTGAAACATGGAATCTTACGACAGATTATTATTACCTGTGAACGAGTATCTCGAAAACGGCGAATCTGGTAGAATGTTCAAGTGCTACTGTCGTGAACACCTACGTAAAGAGATAGAAGGACTGTGAAACTACCACTAGGCGCTAAATGGTTGGACGTCCACGGTTCTTCACAGAACGAGGCGTTCGGAGGCGTGTCTGCTATGTAAAGTATGATAAATGGCGATTTGTGGCATATCTTCCGAAAGAGCACAACGCTGGTGCACGCACAAGTGTCTGAGAGCACACAGTTCATCGTACATTGTTGAACATGTAGCTCCGCAGCAGAGCACTCCTATGTGTTCACATGTTGACCCAACGATATGGTCAATTACGACAGCAGCATCGTAAATCGACCGTCAATCAGTGAAACTGTGTGACCTCTTCGGGTGAATCACATTTTTGCTACACCAGGTCGATGATCCTCTCCGCAAACGCCGTCATCGAGGTGAACAGCGGCTCGAGACGTGCAGCGCAGCCTGGTGGGAGCATTACTGTGCTACGGGAGACATCCTCCTGCGCTTGCGTGGGACCTGTGGTCGTAATCGAAGACATGCTGACACTGCGAACCACCTGCATCCCTTCGTGCTTAAAGTCTCCCTGACGGCGATATCATCTTTCAGCAGTATAAGCGTCCGTGTCTCGGAGCCATAACTGTGCTACAGTGGTTTGGGGAGCGTTGTAGTGAACTCACGTTGATGTCTCAACGACCAAATTCGCCCGATGTAAATCCTGTGGAACCCACGGAGGTTGTTATCGGGCGCCACGCACCTCTAAAAACCTACCAACAAACTGTCGAATCCTTGATAAATAGAATCAGTGATGTATTTCCTTGCAAAGACGGAAAAACAAGCTATTAAGCAGGTAGCTTGCAAACAGTAGTCTGCGGCTGCGGTCTAATGCATTTGTGACTAGTGATTGTTTAACGAACACGTGAACTTACAGATTATGTTGTTTTACGATGTTTGAATACATGTGCTCGCACTGTGTAACAACGCCACACGAGTGTATTTAACAGTACTGACAACGACATGCAAATGTGTCAGCTTACATTACGTTGACATGGCTTAAAGTCTTAATATCAGCACCTGATAATTGCTTCAGGCTGAAATTGTAATAGTGTAATAAAAACTTATAATCGTCACTGGCGGAAAGATGACGTCCTTCAAAAAAATTTTATGACTGAGAATCCCAGCTACAACAAGTTTATTTATTAAGCACGTGGTTCTAATGTTTTGGCTCATCATTGTGCATGTATCTGTCGCTGATAATTTAGTTAATTGCAGCACGATCGTATCTGCGATGATACAGAAACAGTCAGTTTGCCAAATATAACAGATTTTCTCGATGAAATTGGACAATATGCAGACCGTTCACGTGCCTGTTTTTAAATCTCTCTCTCTCTCTCTCCCTCCCTCACACACACACACACACACACACACACACACACACGCACGCACGCATAATCTTCGTACACACAAAATAATACACATTCGGAAATTTTGCTATGGAGTTAAATAAGTTATGAAGGATATGAGATCCTAGTATATGTTTGAAGCTACATTTACATCATGTTTCTATGTACTGCACTCCTTTCTATGCCCCACAAAGGCTGATTGTAGGATACTGTAAGTCATTTTTTTTCTTCCAGTACTATTTTATGAAAGCTACTGTAATTGCGATTCATTTTTGGCAAGAAAGCTACATAAAGAGTTAAGTTCACTATGAGGCTGCTATCAATATACAAAACTGCTGAGTCTTTCGTAGCCACTTGATGACGTACTATCGGCCGGAGTGGCCGTACGGTTCTAGGCGCTACAGTCTGGAGCCGACCGATCGCTACGGTCGCAGGTTCGAATCCTTCCTCAGCATGGATGTGTGTGATGTCCTTAGGTTAGTTAGGTTCAATTAGTTCTAAGTTCTAGGCGACTGATGACCTCAGGAGTTAAGTCGCATAGTGCCCAGAGCCATTTTGATAACGTACTGTCTGTTGGGTTTCGTCTCCCGATCTTCGCCCGACGTTTGTTTAACGACCGTCAAAGAAACGTAGGCTGTTGTCAGTACGTCTATTTGTTTAAATAGCCGCGTAACAGTTGTTCCAGGCTCCACATAGTATCCTTATTGCATGAGTCTGTGGTACAAGCACTTTCTTCCTCAATGACGAGTGACACGAGAAAATGATGGTGTGAGACATGTCAACGTTTAGACATTTTCATCTCCAAACTCTGATATTATCCATACCACACAAGTTGCAGAGCTCAAAAATTTAAGATCTGAAACACGTGAATACCAGTTAAGGTTCATACTAATAAAACCTTAAGGATTTAGAATATTCTGTTTCGTTGCTGCCTTACGTTCATGAATTATTTCTAATCGCGTGGACAGGCCTTGTACATGCATGGCTTTTTTAAATCTATGTTTAGTAACAGTCAGTTTGCGCAGAACTAGATATTAATTTTCAAGAATTTTTATTTATATTTCCAGTTGCTGAATTTAAAATTTTGTGACGTGCGTTTTTAAATGCTTTACACCAGTCACAGAGACTACCAGTCGTCAGTATTTTGTCATTTAAATTTTTGTATAACCTGATTCGTGAATTTAAAAGCGGCATATTCTGTGGTGAGGCTCTTTTAGATACAAACTGAGATAGCGACCGTTATTTTAGGGTAGGAGTGTTATTGTTCCTGTGTACATATTCTCTGTCCCACTGCCGTCGAAAAACAGGTAAGCTGGAAGATTTGTTGGTAATTAGTAACACTTATTTTAATAGATATCGTGTAAGGGAATCTGGAAATCAGATAATCCAACTTATTAGGCTGTAATTTCTAAGCATTAAAAATGTAACCGAACATGTTCCACACACACACACACACACACACACACACACACACACACACACACACACACACACACACACTATATATATATATTGAGAGAGAGAGAGAGAGAGAGAGAGAGAGAGAGAGAGAGAGAACATGAATTCGGCCATGTATTTGACTATTGCCATCAGGATTTAATTTTATTAGCTGCATTATTAATATGAGATATTATACAGGAGTTATCGATTTTTTAATTACTTTCCTTGAAACACAATAGTAGTTTCTGTAAAAAGAAATCATTCTTACTTCTCTGTTACTTCTAACCATTTCACATAATTTACTTTTCTTTGTGCAGTGCATATCGATTCCTTTTGTAATCAATTTCTTTTTCCATGTCTTATGAGTGTCAGAGGCAACGGCCTCGCCGCAGTGGCTACACCGGTTCCCGTCAGATCACCGAAGTTAAGCGCTGTCGGGCGTGGCCGGCACTTGGATGGGTGACCATTCGGACCGCCATGTCCTGTTGCCATTTTCGGGGTGCACTCAGCCTCCTGACGCCAATTGAGGAGCTACTCGACCGAATAGTAGCGGCTCCGGTCACAGAAAACCATCATCACGACCGGGAGAGCGGTGTGCTGACCACACGCCCCTCCTACCGGCATCCTCAGCCGAAGATGACACGGCGGTCGGATGGTCCCTTTGGGCCACTTGTGGCCTGAAGACGGAATGCATATTAGTGTCAGACTGTATTATTTTATTAGGAAAGCAGCTGATAGAAATTGATATATAAGTACAATGAAATTGGAGTTGATGCCTGCCACAATATACACGTCCGTCCCGTCAGCTTCATCTAAGAGTGTCTTGAAATTTTCTGTTGTCTGTCCATTGATTATTCCAACTTCTTTTTACGTATGGCTAGTCGAGCATCATGTTCAAAGAGACAATTCTCTCTGTGCGCAGCGCCGCTGCCTCTAGATGGTTTGGTCCTGTGTTTGTTTCCCGATCGGGTTGGAAGTTATCTTCGCTTGGAGACTGGGCGTTTGTGTTGTCGTAACCATTTCATTTCAAAGACGGGCAAGCTGCACCAGGCAGCCGATCTAGCCCTGACTGATGGTGCTACATGATCATTTTGTTTTACAAACCCTGCTGTGTAAACACGTGTATCATTGACTGTTCAGCCACAAATACCGTGTTTAGTGTACTGCTTTACTATGTGATTCTGTTAGGTCTTGAGTGTTGAGTGACTTTCAAAATACTTTCTTTTATCTGAGTGTTTAAGAAAATTACTTTTGAAATATACAAATACCTGAGTCGAAACAAGGCCCCGGGAGTAGACAACATTGGAACTACTGACGGCCTTGGGAGAGCCAGTCCTGACAAAACTCTACCATCTGGTCAGCAAGATGTATGAGACAGGCGAAATACCCTCAGACTTCAAGAAGAATGTAATAATTCCAATCCCAAAGAAAACAGGTGTTGACAGATGTGAAAATTACCGAACAATCAGTTTAATAAGTCACAGCTGCAAAATACTAACGCGAATTCTTTACAGACGAATGGAAAAACTAGTAGAAGCCGACCTCGGCGAAGATCAGTTTGGATTCCGCAGAAATGTTGGAACACGTGAGGCAATACTGACCCTACGACTTATCTTAGAAAATAGATTAAGGAAAGGCAAACCTACATCTCTAGCATTTGTACTTAGAGAAAGTTTTTGACAATTTTGACTGGAATACTGTCTTTCAAATTCTATAGGTGGCAGGGGTAAAATACAGGGAGCGAAAGGCTATTTACAATTTGTACAGAAACCAGATGGCAGTTATAAGAGTCGAGGGGCATGAAAGGGAAGCAGCGCTTGGGAAGGGAGTGAGACAGGTTTGTAGCCTCTCCCCGATGTTATTCAATCTGTATATTGAGCAAGCAGTAAAGGAAACAAAAGAAAAATTCGGAGTAGCTTGGAAGAGCAGCTGAATGGAATGGACAGTGTCTTGAAAGGAGGATATAAGATGAACATCAACAAAAGCAAAACGAGGATAATGGAATGTAGTCGAATTAAGTCGGGTGATGCTGAGGGAATTAGATTAGGAAATGAGACACTTAAAGTAGTAAATGAGTTTTGCTATATGGGGAGCAAAATAACTGATGATGGTCGAAGTAGAGAGGATATAAAATATAGAGTGGTAATGGCAAGGAAAGCGTTTCTGAAGAAGAGAAGTTTGTTAACATCGAGTATAGATTTAAGTGTCAGGAAGTCGTTTCTGAAAGTATTTGTGTGGAGTGTAGCCACGTATGGGAGTGAAACGTGGACGATAACTAGTTTGGACAAGAAGAGAATAGAAGCTTTCGAAATGTGGTGTTACAGAAGAATGCTGAAGATTAGATGGGTAGATCACATAACTAATGAGGAGGTATTGAATAGGATTGGGCAGAAGTGCAGTTTGTGGCACAACTTGACAAGAAGAAGGGACCGGTTGGTAGGACATGTTCTGAGGCATCAAGGGATCACAAATTTAGCATTGGAGGGCAGCGTGGAGGGTAAGAATCGTAGAGGGAGACCAAGAGATGAATACACTAAGCAGATTCAGAAGGATGTAGGTTGCAGTAAGTACTGGTAGATGAAGAAGCTTGCACAGGATAGAGTAGCATGGAGAGCTGCATCGAACCAGTCTCAGGACTCAAGGCAAAAACAACAACAACCATTTGCTATGTATGGTGGACTAAGTGTCACAGTAATGACTCATGTTTCACTAAGAGTATTTGAAAGTTATCGGGTGAGTATTTATACACGTATTTCTTTTATCTGAGTGTTTAAGAAAATTACTTTTGAAATATGCAAAAACTACCATTTGCTATGTATGGTCGACTGTCACAAAATGACTCATGTTTCACTAAGAGTATTTGATAGTTACCGGGTGACTATTTATACACGATAATAATCATAAATGTCTTTTCCAGTAGAAGCAGTTCACATTCGAATGGCTATCTAACTAAAAACTGCTAGTTGTATCGGATGTTATTTTTAACACACATGACACGTTCCTTATTGATAAATTGGCCACTTCCTTAAAGTTCTGTATGTTAAACATATGAAGGATTGTGGATCTAGTAGAATAATGGTGGATTTTGTACCTGTGAAGTGAGAGCGCCACAGGGTTGTGCCCTAGGTCCAGTGACTTTCCAGATCTCTAGCTAAATACGAAACACGGCAGAAGACACCTCTGCTTCTAGTCTACATATTTGTCACCTTGGAGCAAGTGGAATATAATGCAATGAGAGTAATGAGGACATCGGTTTGTGGTTTATGGAGAACTAATTGACGTTTAACTGCAAGAGAGGACAGTACAAAACATTTCTGGCCAATTGGTATCTGTGGTATAGTGACTTTTCCTTATGTTTCTCTATGTCTCTATACCTGTAAGCTTAACTGCCAGGCGTACTTGCAGTAAATATTACCGGGCAGGCTTTTGATCCAAAATTTTTGTGACAGAATTTTTTTTGATGTTTTATTAGCTGCGACACGGCTTTACTTGTACATAGATAGTTAAAATTGATACGTACGGCGCCACTGGAGGCGCAATAAGAACGGATCCCAGGTAAGAAATTCAGAGCACACACATTAAGTAATTTCTTCTCCTTGGAGCAAGTTGTTACATCGACAGCACGTGGTTTGGTTAGAATTACATTCGAATGGCACAATAACTGTCTGTTGCGTTGATTGCTTCAAGAAATATCAAAGGCAGTTCGTTTTGGAATGCAATAGTTAATAACACAAAGCAGCATGACGACCAACAGCAAAATCCACACACGTCCTCTGTCTAGAGGCCTCGCTTCGGTGAAGCCCATTGGTGGCATAGGCTGGTCCACATAGAGGACGTTGCTGGACAGACTATGGCGTCTATGACGGTTAACCACACTTTGGTTGACGAATCACTACTGCAGTCAGCATCTGGCCCAGAAAGCTCACTAGGAATGAACTGCCGTAGCACAGTCGAGGTGCCGGCTTAAATATTGTGTAGAAGCCAGGATGCAACCGGACCCTTTCGTGGCCGTATGATTGCACAGAGGCAAGTAGGTCCACAGGGCCAGTGACTTCTCGCTGCCGCCTGCTGGACCAGCAGCTGTTCGAGAAATTCCGGCTGTCGTCTTCCGGAGTGGCCCCTGCGGCTTTGCTGTATAGGCCACCCGCTTGACACTGATGCGGGACTGGTTGCTATGTGTGGTGATGAACAGGCCCGACATAGCAAAAGTATAAGGGCTGAACGGAGAGTAAGGTCCGATCGGTCGCGAAATGGGAACCACAGTGAAAAACAAAAATTTTGTATTCGCAACAGTTAGTCACACCTTCCAGCTCCCTCTTTAAATTGTCGCCGCTCTGACTTAGACGTTGTGCAAACTCTCCAGTACCCTCGTCACAGAAAGCAGCCGTCTGTGCTTTCCGCCAATTCTCTACACTGGTCTGCCTTTCGTTGTTTGTGCCACAATGTTGTCTCCGTAACCACTGGTTCATGTGAGCAGAGATGAACATCGTAGGGAGCCAATTAAGAGCTGCAGTGTGGGTGATCAAACACTTCGCATCGAAAACGCTGCAGGAGCGTCTTCATTGCCCCTGCAGAATGAGGCTGAGAAGTGTCTTGAAGAAAGCGACGCATGAAATTTATGTTACGTGGGCTGCATAGCTCCAGGCGAAACGTCTCACCAGATCCACATAGTTGGTGGGAGACACTGTAGTTTCAGGCATTTCTACGTGATCACTTTGCGCTCTGAACTGAAAAGAGCGACGTGAAGCCATCGACAGGCGCACTAGACACTGCCCAACACATCTGCGCGAAGCTCCACTGAATTTTCGCTGTGGTTTCCATTTCGCGCCAAATCGGACCTTACTTTCCGAATATATCTCGTATTTCTCTGCAGTTAAAATAATTTAACGAATGTGCTCTCGCTTAGCACATGACACGAATGAATTTCATACATCGTGTAGGTTAATAGTAACGTTTATTTATTTTAACTTCTCTCCTGGAATAAAGACCAAACTTGGATAAGCGGAGATACATACACTATGTGATCAAAGTATCCGGACACCTGGCTGAAAATGACTTAGAAGTCGTAGCGCCCTCCATCGGTAGTGCTCGAATTCAATTTGGTGTTGGCCCACGCTCAGCCTTGGTGACAGCTTCCACTCTAGCAGGCATACGTTCAATCGGGTGCTGGAAGGTTTCTTGGGGAATGTCAGCCCATTATTCACGGAGTGCTGCACTGAGCAGAGGTGTCGATGTGGGTCGGTGAGGCATGGAACGAAATCAGCGTTCCAAAACATCTCAAACGTGTTCTATAGGATAGGTCAGGACTCTGTGCAGGCCAGTCCGTTGCAGGGATGTTATTGTCGTGTAACCACTCCGTCACAGGCCGTCCATTATCGATCGTGTTGAAAGATACTATCGCCATCCCCGAATTGCTCCTCAATAGTGGGAAGCAAGAACCTGCTCAAAACATCAATGTAGGCCTGTGCTGTGATAGTGCCACGCAAAAAATCAAGGGGTGCAAGTCCCTCCATGAAAAAACGACCACACCACAACATCACAGCCTCCGAATTTTACTGTTGGCACTACACATCCTGGCAGATGCTCCCCGGGCATTCACCATACCCACGCACTGCCATCGCATCGCCACATTCTGTACCATGATTCGTCAATCCACACAACCTTTTTTCACTCTTCAATCGTCCAATGTTTACGCTCCTTACACCAAGGAAGGCGTCGTTTGGCATTTACCGGCATGATGTGTGGCTTACGAGCAGCCGCTCGACCATGAAATCGAAGTTTTTTCACCTCTCGCCTAACTGTCATAGTACTTGCCGTGGATCACGATGCATTTTGGAATTTATGCGTGACGATCTGGATACATGGCCGCCTATGACACATTACGACCCTCTCCAACTGCCGGCGGAGTCTGTCAACAGACGAGGTCGGCCTGTACGCTTTTGTGATGTACATGTCCCTTCACGTTTCCACTTCACTATCACATCGGGACAGGGACCTAGGTATATTTAGGAGTGTGCTAATCTCGCTTACAGACGTGTGACAAAAGTGACACACAATCACCTGACCACGTTCAAAGTCCGTGAGGTCCGCGGAGCGCGCCAGTCTGCTCTCTCACGATGTCTAATTACTACTGAGGTCGCTGATATGGAGTACCTGGCAGTAGGAGGCAGCACAATGCACCTAATATGAAAACGTATGTTTTCAGGGGTGTGCAGATACTTTGATCACATAGTATATGAATCATTCGTATCACAACATCAAGGAAAAGTCAAGTATCAGAGTATTTTGTATTATACACTTGTGGCCATTAAAAATGCTACACCACGAAGATGGCGTGCTACAGACGCGAAATTTAACCAACAGGAAGACGATGCTATGATATGCAAATGATTAGCTTTTCAGAGGATTCACATAAGGTTGGCGCCGGTGGCGACACCTACAATGTGCTGACATGAGGAAAGTTTTCAACCGATTTCTCATACACAAACAGCAGTTGACCGGCGTTGCCTGGTTGAACGTTGTTGTGATGCCTCGTATAACGAGGAGAAATGCGTACCATCACGTTTCCGACCTTGACAAAGGTCGGATTGTAGCCCATCGCGATTGCTGTTTATCGTATCGCGACATTGCTGCTCGCGTTGGTCGAGATCCAATGACTGTTAGCAGAATGTGGACTCGGTGGGTTCAGGAAGGTAATACGGAACGCCGTGCTGGATCCCAATGGCCTCGTATCACTAGCAGTCGAGAAGACAGGCATCTTATCCGCATGGCTGTAACGGATCATGCAGCCACGTCTCGATCCCTGAGTCAACAGGTGGGGACGTTTGCAAGACAACAACCATATGCACGAAACAGTTCGACGACGTTTCCAGCAGCATGGACTGTCAGCTCGGAGAGCATGGCTGTGTTTACCCTTGACGCTGCATCACAGAGAGGAGCGCCTGCGATGGTGTACTGAACGACGAACCTGGGAGCACGAATGGCAAAACGTCATTTTTTCGGATGAATCCAGGTTCTCTTTACAGCATCGTGATGGTCGCATCGGTGTTTGGCGACATCGCGGTGAACGCACACTGGAAGCGTGTATTCGTCATCACCATACTGGCGTATCACCCGGCGTGTTGGTATGGGGTGCCATTGGTTACACGTCTCGGCCACCTCTTGTTCGCGCTGACGGCACTTTGAACAGTGGACGTTAGATTTCAGATGTGTTACGACCCGTGGCTCTACTCTTAATTCGATCCCTGCGAAACCCTACATTTCTGCAGGACAATGCACGACCGCATGCTGCAGGTCGTGTACGGGCCTTTCTGGATACAGAAAATGTTCGACTGCTGCCCTGGCCAGCACATTCTCCAGATCTCTCACCAACTGAAAACGTCTGGTCAATGGTGGCCGAGCAACTGGCACGCCACAATACGCCAGTCACTACTCTTGATGAACTGCGGTATCGTGTTGAAGCTGCAAGGGCAGCTGTACCTGTACACGCCATCCAAGCTCTGTTTGACTCTATGCCCAGGCGTATCAAGGCCGTTATTACGGCCAGAGGTGGCTGTTCTAGGTACTGTGTTCTCAGGATCTATGCACCCAAACTGCGTGAAAATGTAATCACATGTCAGTTCCAGTATAATATATTTGTCCAATGAGTACCCGTTTGTCATCTGCGATTCTTCTTGGTGTAGCAATTTGGCCAGTAGTGTATTTAGCGTGACGGACTGCTGGTTGTCGCCGCTGACCCCTGCTCTGTCTGTGTGTGTGTGTGCTCGCGCAGGCCGGAGCACGTGGCCGCGGCCGCCCTGCACGTGCTGCGCGCCGCCCCCAACGGCTCGGTGTGGGTGGCGGAGGGCGGCGAGCCCGCCTACCAGTTGCGCTTCCCGCACCGCACGCAGCTGCGCGCGGCCGAGCGGCCGCCAGCCCCAGGGCCGGCGCCGACGCCGCCGCCGCCGCCGCAGTAGCCGCCGTCTGCCGCCGTCTCCCGCCGTCGCCGCCGCCACTACAGCGCCCAGTTCTCCAGAGATAACTTCCGCTCAGAGCGTCGAGTAGCATCTTAACGGATTAGAGGCAGATTGCACAACAAATTACGCAAAGGCGAGGTGATCTTGTCCCTTCAGTGGGCTGTCGTGTTCGCTTTCTAACAATACGGCGTGTCACTTCTACCTTGCAATCGTGCGAGTCGTTTGCAGTTTCGCGACACACACGTACCGCTAGGAGGGTGTCAGTACCTTAGGCAACTCCGCATCCTCATCTTTACTCCGACGCTTCTACCTTGCTGTCTATTCTACTACCGTCAATTAATTTACAAGGGGGCGACGTCACAAGCAGAATCTAGCTTCAGTTGATCATTTCGATGAGAGTTTTTGCTTGCCTTGCAGGATCTCTCCGTTCCTGATGTTGCACAAAAGTTCTCAAACAAAAATAACGTAGTCTAATTTGCGTCTTAGAACTTAGATCTGTGCCACAAATAATTTTCCTTTCACACAAACGAAAGTTATTTTGAGTGTCATATCTAGACCAGAATTAATTACATATTCGATTACTCTCACTTGTAGACAGTTAAAAAATTATTGTCTCTGACAAAGGCGACAAAACTTTTAGAATGTGATTCTGTAAAGCCATGTAGTTACTGGTATGTTATTAATAAATATAATCAGAAAAAATTGAAAATTTTTCACTTCCATTTTAACCACTTATTTCCTGTACAACAGATTTCTGAACAGATGGTGTCACCTGTACAGATCAATCTCCTCGTCTAGGTAAGTAGAACAGTCTCTACGCTAAAAACGTACTGTCACCCAGACGGAATTGTATTCTCTTCTGCAAGTATCTTCTCTGTATTAACGATTTGCTCATAACTGTACCTCAAATTTGTTACTCGTAAACATACTCTTCAAGTCACTAAAACTGAAAGCGTAACGTTGTTCCTCTTTCACATTTTGTTGCAAAATTCAGACATCAAGCCATGATCGACTATTTTTCCTGTGAGTTATTCAAAGCCTGTGTACGACTTAGTGTACGTATTTATCTTTTGCACATCCTATCCCAATCTTCGTGTTTCCTCATACTCCTTTTAGCTTTATTTTGTGTGTTGTTTGAGTTAAGTGGTAATCTGTGTGGCTGTCCCCTTGTGTGTGTCCTCAGCTACGTGTTGGATAGGATGTCACGGATTCTGCCACTGCAATTCCAATTCGTTACGAACTTATGAGTATCACCCTTTGGTGTAGAAGTCAAAGAAGCGATAGGATCTGCAGATGCAGTATGCTGTAGTCAGCTACCTTAAGGAAGTCCAGCTCTCCTCTCCATAAAGATCGGACGGGGAGCGAGTGCGCTGACTGTGAAGGTGTGAAGTTGATTTTTGTATGAGCTCCGAATGATCTCACGAATGTCGGTATTGTATATGAGATTTGTAAGATAAATTTCACAGGAAATGCTTTCAGAAAGCTAAATGGGAGATTTGCTAATGTTAGAATTTTCAGCTAGGAAAGAAGGTCTCCGTCTCGATAATGTAGATGAAACCAAGTGTGTACGTAGAGATAATTTTGAATAATTTATTGCTTGTGATAGAATAAGTCCTAGATTTAACCCGTGAGTGAAATACTTTCCTCGGGTAAGCAACGTTTCGTGGTGAGTGATGGGTTACTTTGGCTTCAGTGAACCTGGTGGTCGGGGTCTGGACAGACAAGGCGAAGGCTGTTGGCTTGCCCTGTATTAGTTCAAGCTAGGATGTATAATATTAATTTGAAAAAAATTGCATATGGAGTAATGACTGTGGGGACGAGTACGGTGTTGTGGTAACTGAGACATTGCCTCTAACGTACTACGTGACTATCAGCCGCACGGCCAATGGAATGCTTACACCACGTTCACTGATATCCTTTTCCAGTGTACTTACAAGTTTTACAGTTTGCGTGTGACTCCTTTCTAACTCACAGGAATGGACACGTGCTGAGTAAATGCCGCTGCTCTCGCAGTCTGTAGACTAGGCAATGAGAAGCGCCGTTCCTGAGGTAAGCAAAGAATGATGGTAGGCAGCGCGCGAATGTGGTGTACTTAAGAAAACAATCGTGTGAAGATTATTCAGCTAGGGAGGCAACAACGTGAGTGAGACAGAGCAGAATTGGTCTGCTGGTGACGCACTACAGAATGTGCGAATGCGCCACCCTTTGCTGTGTCAGTCTTAGCGTGTGAAAGCATTTGTTTAATTGGGGAAAAGAATTTTTGTTGAATCTCTAAAGCTGATTTTGGAAGTAGATTATTCCTCTGTAGGGGCTCATAGGTTGTAAGCTCTTTGGTTATATACGCAGTGGGACTTAGTAAGTTTTATTAATACACTACTGGCCACTAAAATTGCTACACCACGAAGATGACGTGCTACAGACGCGAAATTTAACCGACAGGAAGAAGATGCTGTGATATGAAAATGATTAGCTTTTCAGAGCATTCACACCTACAACGTACTGACATGAGGAATGTTTCCAACCGATTTCTCATACACAAACAGCAGTTGACCGGTGTTGCCTGGAGAAACGTTGTTGTGACGCCTCGTGTAAGGAGGAGAAATGCGTACCATCACGTTTCCGACTTTGGTAAAGGTCGGATTGTAGCCTATCGCGATTGCGGTTTATCGTATCGCGATATTGCTGCTCGTGTTGGTCGACATCCAATGACTGTTAGCAGAATATGGAATCGGTCGGTTCAGGAGGATAATACAGACCGCCGTGTTGGATCCCAACGGTCTCGTATCACTAGCAGTCGAGATGTCAGGCATCTTATCCGCATGGCTGTAACGGATCGTGCAGCCACGTCTCGATCCCTGAATCAGCAGATGGGGACGTTTGTGAGACAACAACCATCTACACGAACAGTTCGACGACGTCTGCAGCAGCATGGACTATCAGCTCGGACACCATGGCTGCGATTACCCTTGATGCTGCATCACAGAGAGGAGCGCCTTCGATGGTGTACTCAACGACGAACCTGGGTGCACGAATGGCAAAACGTTATTTTTTCGGATGGATCCAGGTTCTGTTTACAGCATAATGATGGTCGCATCCGTGTTTGGCGACATCGCGGTGAACGCACATTGGAAGTGTGTATTCCTCATCGCCATATTGACGTATTACCCGGCGTGATGCTATGGGGTGCCATTGTGCCATTGGTTACATGTCTGGGTCACCTCTTGTTCGCATTGACGGCACTTTGAACAGTGGACGTTACATTTCAGATGTGTTACGGCCCGTGGCTCTACTCTTCATTCGATCCCTGCGAAACGATACATTTCAGCAGGATAGTGCACGACCGTATGTTGCACGTCCTGTACGAGCCTTTCTGGATACAGAAAATGTTCGAGTGCTGCGCTGGCCAGCACATTCTCCAGATCTCTCACCAATTGAAAACGTCTGGTCAATGGCGGCCGAGCAGCTGGCTCGTCACAATACGCCAGTCACTACTCTTGATGAACTGTGGTATCGTATTGAAGCTGCATGGGCAGCTGTACCTGTACACGCCATCCAAGCTCTGTTTGACTCAATGCCCAGGCCTCTGAAGGCCGTTATTGCGGCCAGAGGTGGTTGTTCTGGGTACTGATTTCTCAGGATCTATGCGCCCACATTGCGTGAAAATGTAATCACATGTCAGTTCAGGTATTAAATATTTGTCCAATGAATACCCGTTTGTCATCTGCATTTCTTCTTGGTGTAGCAATTTTAATGGCCAGTAGTGTACTTTCCAACTGGAAGGAATTTCAATGCGTGATTCAGTACGAGTATGGGAGAATGTGTGTGAGGACGTAGGAGAGGGTGAGCAATCCAGATTATCTAAGTATTCCCTTGTACAGTGCTCTCGCGTGTCATATATACATATGTGACAAACGAACAGGCGTAAAATGGACCGAAGAACGCAAGCGAGATCACAGCCAGAAGATGAAAGAAATATGGGCAACCAAAAAGGCAATCAAGATGAAGCCGAAGACACAAAGCCGACAAGAAGCATGGACAGAGGACCGGAAACAGAAAAACAGCGAGCGAATGAGGGAAGTTTGGGCAGCAAGGAAGGCAGCAAAAGGAACTGTCTATGTAGTTTAGTCCAAATGCGCTCTTTAAGGGCAAAACACCAATATATATATATATATATATATATATATATATATATATATATATATATATATATATAATTTTTTTTTTTTTTTTTTGAAGCGCCAAAGAAACTGGTATAAGCATGGCTTCAAGTACTGAGATATGTAAACAGGCAGACTGCGGCGCTACGATAGTGACGCATACAGAAGACAGTAAGCGTCTGGCGCACTTGCTAGATCGGTTACTGCTGGTACAATGGTAGGTTATCAAGATTTAAGTGAGTTCGAACGTGGTATTATAGTCGGCGCACGAGCGGTCGGATACAGCATCTCCGAGGTAACGATGGAGTGGGGATTTTCACATACGACCACTTCACCAGTGTACCGTGAATATTTGTAAACCGGCAAAACATGAAATCTCCGACATCGCTGCTGCTGGAAAAAGATCCTGCAAGAATGGGACCAACGACGACTGAAGAGAATCGTTCAACGTGACACAAGTACAACCGTTCCGCACACTGCTGCAGATTTCAATGCTGGGCCATCAACATATGTCAGATTGCGAAGCATTCCAACGAAACATCATCAATACGAGCTTTCGGAGCCGAAGGCCCACTCATGTACCCTATTGACTGCACGACACAAATCTTTACGCCTCTCCTGGGGCCGTCAACACCGATGTTGGACTGTTGATGACTAGAAACATGTTGCCTGGTCGGACGAGTCTCGTTTCAAATTGTATCGAGCGGATGGATGTGTACGGGTATGGAGATAACCTCATGAATCCATGGACCCTGCATGTTAGCAGGCGACTATTCAAGCTGGTGAAGTCTCTGTAATGGTGTGGAGCGTGTTCAGTTGGAGTGATGCGAGACCCCTGAGACATCTAGGTACGACTCAGGCAGGTGACACGAACGTAAGAATCCTGACTGATCACCTGCATCCATTCGTGTCCATTGTGCATTCCGACGGTCTTGGGCAATTCCAGCAGGGCAATGCGACACCTCACACGTCCAGAATTGCTACAGCGTGGCTCCAGGAAAAGTCTTCTCAGTTCTTCCGCTGACCATCAAACTCCCCAGACATGAACATTATTGAGCATATCTGGGATCCCTAGGAACGTGCTGTTCGGAAGAGATCTGTAGCCCCCCTTAATCTTACGGAATTACGGACAGCCCTGCAGGATTCATGGTGTCAGTTCCGTGCAGCACTACTTCAGACATTACTCAGGTCCATGGCACGTCGTGTTGCGGCACTTGTGCGTGCTCATGGGTGCCATAGGCGATGCTAGGTAGGTGTACCAGTTTCTATGGCTCTTCAGTGTATATGATATTGCTTAGTTTGTGCTTGAAAGAGTTTGGTAGCGATTCATGATGAAATTGTTAGGTTAACATGTAGCGATTGTTCTACATCTTACCAAAGATTAGTGTATTAATCTGACACATTCTTTTCATGCAAAATCTAGGTAGTTTTGAAGCTGAATAAATCGCCATGTTCTTGAGAACAAAATGA
This sequence comes from Schistocerca piceifrons, assembly GCF_021461385.2. Classification (NCBI taxonomy): domain Eukaryota; kingdom Metazoa; phylum Arthropoda; class Insecta; order Orthoptera; family Acrididae; genus Schistocerca; species Schistocerca piceifrons. Next base: position 586,045,491 of record NC_060143.1, read on the forward strand.
GATTGGTGTCCATATTGCCTGTCTCCTGGTCGCAATAGATCATTTCCCGCCATTTTGTCCCGCCATTCAGTCATTGTTCACAGTTCCAGTATTCTGTTCGCAATACGTAAGAATTTTGTGCATATAAATGGTATGTGGACGGCTTGTAGGTCATACGTATTGAGTGGCTCGCTAAGTGTTAGTATCATTGCTTCATTTGTTTTCCTTGTTACCGTTCTCTGTTAATGCCCACCATAAGAAATCAGATAGAGCCGGTGTTTTCTCACATTGAAGTCAGTATTTTGATGGCTGCGCATCACTGAGCGGACCTCAATAGCATTCATTGTCCACATCTCCACATCTCCTATGTAGGGAACAAGCTTCTGGACACAGAGAGGGGGAGTATATTCTCCGGTAAGAATCGATATCAGCGAATTAACTGACCATTCTCAAATATAAAAGCAATAGTTGCAAACGGATTACGATATCGTTTCACCGGAATAGGTAGGGAAGTCACCTCTTAAAACTTTTGGGGCAAGGAATACTGCCTTGTTGTTCTAAATATTGGGACTACTTCGCGAATAAATGGAACATGTGAAGAACGATATTCATGATCGTCTGTGTGATTTATTCTAGTTATGTGTTGTCGCAGAATTCAGCGCTTCCCAGGAAAGCCCATGTGCACAAAACATACACGAAACTGACAGTGAGAAGTGACGAGATGCTGACATGCTATGATACTAATTCTTTCGTGAATCTTTGAACAGCAGGCCATTTACCTTGCAGCATAAACTTATTCTACATATTTCTCTGACTGTAGAAAGTTCATTTTCAGAATGCGGAGTCTAAGTCAAAAGAAATAAATCTATGTTTTTTTCTTCTGCTATGTTGTTTAATAAAATGATCAGCCAAGACGGTCATGGTTTTAATTGCTTTCTTTGATGCCGTAAAGTGACACAAAGTCCGGCTACGAATTCACAAGCCCGATTTTATTATTCACACCAGTGCACATTCATGAGCAAAAGTCAAGCTGAGAATGATACTCATCAACTTTCACGTTACACTTTTTTGCTGCTTCTTTCGTTGCCTCATATTTAAATGGAGGAACATCCACCTGCGACGCGAAAGTACTGTTCATGTCGTTAGCAGGTCATCACAACACATACTTAAGACTTCAGGATTTGTAATAACTAAATCCGTCCGCTGTCAGTCACCTAATGAATACCTCAAACAAAATAATACGAAACACAAAAAATTTGTTAAAATAAGTACAACATGAACAACATTAATTCACAGACCACTGGCGTATTTTCGTCTTTCTCGGCTATTAAGAAATTAGAAAATGCAAACACCTTAACACATGCTTACTCAGTTATAGGCAGTTAGGGTACAAGATATTTTGCAGCTTTGAACTATGTGGGAAATTTCAAATAAAAGTATTTCTCCCGAATTCTATGCTCTCTCATGTAGTACAATAATACATAGACACATCACTAACTACGTTTCTATTTTCTAAATATTAGTACCATTACAAATATATTCTCTCAGACTGTTACATTCAATTATATAACAAACAAATACTTGACTTTATGAAGTCTTTTTCTTTTTTCTTTGTCGAGTATTGTTAATTCAAATGGTTCAAATGGCTCTGAGCACATGCGACTTAACATTTGAGGTCATCAGTCCCCTAGAACTTAGAGCTACTTAAACCTGACTAACCTAAGGACATCACACACATCCACGCCCGAGGCAGGATTCGAACCTGCGACCGTAGCAGCAGCGCAGTTTCGGACTGAAGCGCCTTGAATCGCTCGGCCACAGCGAATGTTAATTCACTCAAGAAACATAGGCACTCTTCGTGGCTCGCTTCTGAATACTATTAGTGCATTAACTACATCCAGTAAGTATGTTTTTCCGCGTCCAGGAACCCAGTAGAATTTAGCACCATCAATTCTGTTGTTGTTGATATGATCAATTGTTATAAACTTTTTACTGAAATTACACCTAGTGTGTACCATGTGTGACTTCATCTGTTTCTTTACGGTACATCTGATCTACTACATCTTCCAACTGTTTCAAAATTACTGATTTCCCTTGAAAAATGTTCTTTTGACTATTCAGTATGAAGAGATATGGTAAGAAAGAGTATAGGCTTGTCTTCTTGAACTATAGCTAAGCTAACTACCGATAAAAAAAATACGGAAATCCAGCCGCAGCACTAACCAGAAAATTCAAAACACTACAAAATCTGTTTGTACAAAAAATTTAAATTTTTGGTAAGATTTTATGGGGCCAAACTGCTTAGGTCATCCCTAAGCTTACACCCAACTTAATCTAACTTAAACTAACTTAAACGCTATGGACAACACACACATCCATGTTGAGGGAGGACTCGAAACTCTGACGAACAGTGGGTTTTGATAAGAGTTGCCAGTGCTAACAGACAAGCATCATTGCGTGAAAAAACCGCAGAATCAATATGGGACCTAGGACGAGCATATCAGTTAGGACAGTACGGCGAATTCTGCCGTTAATGGATTATAGAAACATACGACTGAGGAGAGCGCCTTTGCCAACAGCACCACATCGCCTTCAGCGCCTCTCTCATACGCGTGAGCACATCGGTTGGACACCAGACGACTGGAAAATCACGACCTGATCAGCTGCGGCCCGATTTCAGTTAGTAAAATTTGATCACAGGGTTCGAGGGAGGCGCACAAGACATGAAGCCGTTGGCCTAAGTTGTCAACAAGCCATTGTGGAAGCTGGTAGTGGCTCTATAGTCGTGTGGGCCGTTGTTACGTGGAATGGACTGGGTCCTCTGGACGTTCGGCTACTTGGAGACCACTTGCAGCCATTCATAAACTTAAAAGTTCCCGAACTATGATGTCATGTGTAATGCGCCAAATTTTTGTTTCGCTACATCGGCATCACTAGTGGTTGTCGCCTGATCTTATTATGAAAATTTACTGTTATGAAAATAAACGTGCATTTAATTAGTTGTTCGCTAGCTGTTGCTACACTGAAGAGCCAAAGAAACTGGTACACCTGCCTAATATCGTGTAGGGCCCCCGCGGGCACGCAGAAGTTCCACAATACGACGTAGCAGGACTCGACTAATGTCTGAAGTAGTGCAGGAGGGAACTGGGACCGTGAATCCTGCACGGCTGTCCATAAATCCGTAAGAGTACGGGGAAGTGGAGATATCTTCTGAACAGCACGTTGTAAGGCATCCAAAAATGTTCACGTCTGGGGAATTTGATGGCCAGCGGAAGTGTTTGAACTCAGAAGATCGTTCATGGAGCCACTGTGTAGCAATTCTGGACGTTTCGGGTGTCGCATTGTCCTGCTGGAATTGCCCAAGACCGTCGGAATGCGCAATGGACATGAATAGATGTAGCTGATCTGATAGGATGTTTACGTACGTGACACCTACCAGAGTCGTATCTAGACGTATCAGGGGTCCCATATCACTCCAATTGCACACAACCCAAATCGTTATAGAGCCTCACCAGTTTGAACAGTCCCCTGTTGTCATGCAGGTCCCGTTCTTGCAGGATCTTTCTCCAGCCGGATTCCTGATATTCACGGTACACTCGCGAAATGTTCTTTCGAGAAAATCCCGACTTCATCGCTACCTCGGAGATGCTGTGTATCACCGCTCGTGCGCCGGCTATAACACCACGTTCAAACTCACTTACGCCATTGTTGCAGCAGTAACCGACATAGCAACTCCGCCAGTCACTTGTTGTCTTACATAAGCGTTTCCGACCGCAGCGCCGTATTCTGCGTGTCTACATATCTCTGTATTTGAATACGCATGCCTATACCAGTTTCTTTGACGCTTCAGTATATATGAATTTTGTAAGCTGTTGTAGAGGTTGTCGCCTGAAAACATCTGAGCAGCAGAATGCGGCCAAAGTCAGCAACTCAACTACGCATGGACGACAAGACAATTGCGGCTTGCGGCAAAGATAACATCTACGAGGCAGCTGGCCACCGCAAGACTCCAATGACAGCCGCAATGAAAGACTAGCTACGGTTAAAAGGGAGAATTAGCGTGCTATGTTTGTTCATCGTAAGTGGTTCTTGGTTTCTCCTATGAGAAACTCAATTTAAGTGTTGTTTCTTGGTAGCCGGACTAACATTAGTCCGAATCGGATGAGACTCGGGACAATTCGAATCAAACGCTACAGTCGTTTAGGTGAATTCCGTGAGATTATTATCGGCTTGCTTGAAATATATTTACGCCGATCTGTGATAATTTTTTTTTGTTTTTCTGGGACGAAAAGCGTGAAGTGATTGATTTATTTGGGAAATTAATATTTTGTCTGAGGCAGCAGTAGTGGCTACGATATATTTAGGATTGGTTTCTCGTAGTTGGTGATTTTATGCCAAAACAGTTACTGAACGAAGCGTAACTTGAAAGCCACTCGTTTGTAGGCGATCCGTATCTCAGATTGGAGATTTTCCATTTTCTTGTGGGAGATAAGTGACGCTATCACGCGAAATCTTTATTAGTATTTGAAGATGGGGAATGCACGCGCTAAGGAAATAGTGCCTCTGCGTTGTTGTCTTAGTGGATTTGAAGATGAAAACAAGCTCTTAGAAAATAGTGACTTTGAAATATTCTGCAAGGGTTTATTTTGCGACTTCAGCGTGAGCGTCGATGTATTTTATTTAATGTTTGGAAACCTCTCTATAGGTACACGGACTGTGTTATCTTTGTAATCAATGGAACGGACGGCCTACTGTTGTATGTGATACAGCGAAAACCAATCTAAGTTGACAGGAATTTTCCAAGCGAGTTCTCGAATTTAGTGTCTTTTCCTATAAAACCCTAAACGCAATGCAAGAACAATTATTATTGAAGACACCCTAATTGTGTCTCCTATCGAGCGTTTTAAATAATTTCAATGGTAATGGGTCCGCAGAAAGTCAAGTGACACTCAGGTTTTTTTTTTTTTTTTTTTTTTTTTTTTCGCTTTGAGGGTCTTGTTTGACTGGGGAGCCCTAGTAAAATCAAACCTGATTTGTTCCAACTCATGAAAGGAAACAGACAATAAAGACAGAATAGTTTCTGTTTTGAAAATAAAAATAGTGTTCCGAATCTCATTTGCCAATATTCAATATTCGAAGATCTTTAAAAAGTAGACGTCAGTTTTATAGCAAACGAACAATTTGCAAATATTGTAAAGTGGTGAAATGAAGTCAGAAATAAAATAAGGCAAAGTCTGACATGTTATAAAAAGCAAAGATATTAATTCCAAAAGAAATAGGAATATAAGCTCAGATTTGTCAGGCTCCTAAGAGAGACTTTAATTCATATTTTTAAGGTTAAAAAGGAGAGAAATTATCTCCAGGAACTTATTGAAAGTGGAAGATGATTAATTCATGAAAGAAAGAGACTTTGTTTGTGGCTAATTTTAAAACGAATTAATATGTTAGTATTCACATTATGCAACGACATTGTTGTAGCTTGGTTGCTACGCACAGAAGTTATCTCCGATTAATATCGGCAAGTAAACAAGAGAGTGAATTATTTCTTTTTCTTATTTTTTTTGTTTTATTTGGCCTCCAGAGTGTCTACCGTATTTAGCGATCGAGAACACTTGTTTACACAGAATACATGATTGTACAAAGGAAACGCAAAAATGCTTATATACAGAATTGAAATCTCAAGCTTTTGCCACAAGAAATGTTTAACAAATAGTTTGATAAGTTAGCTGGACATACTCATCCAATCACTTGACACTACCTCTTAAATTGAATAACAACACGTACAAATAAATGAAAAAAATGAATTCTGCAGAAAAAAATGAATTCTGCAGATTTTTTCCTATAGTCTTAAGAAAACTGACAATCACGTTATACGATTGTCTTTAGAAATAAAAAAAAAGATACTGATTGAGGGGGAAGGTAACCAATAGACATCAAAGTGCTCAGAAATTGCGATCGTTCGTTGTCAAATTTGGAGCACTAGAACAAAATATGGTTTACTTCAGCTTCTGATTCGGAATCACTCTTACATACTTTTGTTGGAGGCTTTCCGTAATTGGTAAATGTAGTCTCTACTCTTATACACAGGACTTTCCTTGGAGGCCTTTCCTTGAATGAAAAATTGACCTCACACCATCTGATGTCTAATGCTTAACGGCATCTCTTCTACCTCCGCGAGAAGAGCATTTGTGCGTGTCGAACGCATGTCAGCAAAGCAGGTGCGAATGGCTGTGAACTGAAGACTATCTAATTTTAAGTGGTAAGTCTTAGGCACATTGTGATGCAGCATACAATCGTAGCCCAGTCGAGATCGAATATTGCCCCGATACACCATGAGTCGAATACTTTGATACGTTCCTCACTGTACACGGCTGAGAGGGCGACTTACATTCAATCCTTTCTTGCGTTTACCAGCAATACATTTATGTGAAGCGCCCACCTGAGCTCAGAGTCAAATATCATGACGAGGAATCGATCATGAGATTTTATCTGGAAAGTGTACTTTCCGCATTTGGGGTGATCAAAATGCAAGCAGAGTTTGATTTTTGAAAAGATACGATCACGATTTCTCAGCAGAAATCTCCAACCGATTGATAGACTGTTATTCATCGATGTGTTCTGTACCAGTGTGTGTAATTCCGTTTCAGCCTGAATATATGAGCCTGCAGTCGATTAAGCACGAACATCGTCGGTGTATTGTAAATTTTTTGTCGGGACATTGGTTATTCTTTCTAAACCATAAGTATAACACACGGAATATACGAGAGGGGGCTTAAAACTGCACCCTGGGGCACACCCCGAGAGACAATAATCGGAATGTTGCTTCATAACAGTAAATGCTTTATTCTTAGGAATGGCGATATCCGCCGCGGCATCTATAGCATTTATTAAAATTTAGTATGCTTCTTTTTCCTGTAAGTTGCTCTGTATAGTCTCGAGGTTTCTTCGAACCATGTCCCTATACTTGTCACAGATGGCTTCTGCAATTTTTCATTTACTATCTACATAAACAGTCGACAGCTTAGTATCAAAGTTTATTTTAATGAAAAATTCTATTGTGAGATGACCTGACTCCATTGAGTCGGTTTTAGCATGCCAGTTAGAAAGTTCATTAAAACAAGGGGTGCAAAGCGTTATATCTATTGCAAAACTATGTAAGGGAGTAGAAACCACAGTTGGAGCACCATCGGTGACTATCACTAGGGTATTGTCTTCGATAACATCAACGCGAGCCCTTAAAGCGCTGGATATCATGAAGTGCTTGAATGGGAAGAACGGGGAGCAGATAGATACTGCTTCATGCAGTTCTTTAAGCGTTTCGTTCGATCGCTTATTGACGTGGATGTACGGTCTATGGCTCAGCACGACCAACATATAGAAAAATGCTGGACTCCGTACACCACGAGGCATCAGACTGGCCACAGGAGCCTACAGGACGAGCCCTGTATGGACCTTGTGTGTAGCGGCAGGGCAGCCGCCATTAGCTGCTCGTTGGGATTTCCTTGTGGCTAAAAAGGCGCTCTACTTCCTGTCGTTTCCGACTTCGCTGGCTTTCCCTGCAGCTACACTCACGCTCATAAATTAAGGATAATTGCAGAAGGTGGTGCTACACAACGTGGCACTACACGAAACTGGCGCTAATAGCATAGGCACATAGGAAACACACACGACACAGATCTGTAAGTCCACGGTATTGGTGATAAGTTGAGAAAACCGTCCGGAAACACATGTGCTACAATACGCCGCTGTTACCTGCGCATGTACCACGACATCAATATGGGATATGATCACCGTGCACACGTACACGGCCGCACAACAGGTTGGCATACTCTGGATCAGGTGGTCGAGCAACTGATGGGGTATAGGCTCCTAATCTTGCACCAGTGCCTGTCGGAGCTCCTGAAGTGTCATAGGGGTTTGAAGAGTGCAGCGATACGTCGATCGAGGGCATCCCAGACGTACTCGATGGGGTTTAGGTCTGGAGAACAGGCAGGCCTCTCCATTCGCCTGATATCTTCTGTTTCAAGGTACTCCCCCACGATGGCAGCTAGGTGGGGCCGTGCGTTATCATCCCTGAAAAGGCGGACATACTGGGGCAAAATGACGTTTCCGATACACCTGACCTGTTACAGTTCCTCTGTCAAAGATATGCAGGGGTGTACCTGCACCAATCAATAGTCCCACCCCACACCATCAAATCGCTACCTCCATACAGGTCCCTTTCAAGGACATTAAGGGGTTGGTATGTGGTTCCTGGTTCACGTCAGATGAAACCCCGACGAGAATCACTATTCAGACTATACTTCGGATCGTCTGTCAGCATAACCTGGGACCACTGTTCCAATGACCGTGTACTGTGTTCTTGACCTCAGGCTTTACGGGCTCTCCTGTGACCAGGGGTCAGTGGGATGCACCTTGTAGGTCTCCGAGCGAATAAACCATGTATGTTCATTCGTCTGTAGACTGTGTATCTGGAGACAACTGTTCCAGTGGCTGCGGTAAGGTCCCGAGCAAGGCTACCTGCAGTACTTCGTGGCCGTCTGCGGGCACTGATGCTGACATATCTGTCTTCTTGTGGTGTTGTACACTGCGGACGTTCCATACTGTAACGCCTGGACACGTTTCCTGTCTTCTGGAATCGTTGTCATAATCTTGAGATCACACTTTGTGGCAGATGGAGGGCCCCTGCTACGACCTGCTGCGTTTCAGCAGCCTCCAGTCGCCCTAGAATTCTACCCCTCATAACGCCATCAGTATGTGTTCTTTGAACCATTTTCAACACACAGTCACCATTATCACGTCTGAAAACGTCTGAACACTTACTCGCTTCACCGTACTCTGCCATGCACCAACACACCTCTGCGTATGTGGACTGCTGGCAGCGCCACCGTGCGACGACCACAGGTCAGATGCACCGCATGGTCACACCCCGAGGTGATCTAAACCCGCAATCCGCCCACCAGAGCGTTGTTTCACCATGCATCAGTAATATCCTTAATTTATGAGCACGAGGGTATTAATGTCTGTGCATCCTTATAACGACTCTATCGAAGTCGTCCATGAGGGACGGAACCGTTCGGTGTACGGGCAAAGCAGCTGTTATTGGATCTGGAAGTGTCTCCACCAAACATTCAGCATGGGTATTGGGGCAAAGCTCAGCCCTGGTTGTTATTGAAACCGAGGATAATTTTAGATTTGACAGAGAGCAACAAATTGTTCAGTCCAGACTACGTTTTTAAGCATTAATTTCTTATCACTTTAAATGAACACCAGGACTGTAACGTGGTATACACAAATGGGTGCAAAGGGAGGAATGCTGTCGATTGTTCTGTCATTTTACCTGCCTCTGTCTTTAGGTTCCGTCCGCCTTGTGCGTGTACTATCTGTGACGCCGAACTTTAAGCGCTTTTGAAAGCTGTAGACCAGATGAAACCTGAGCGTGGATCCGAATTCCTCATCTGCTCTGACTCGCTTATTGCGCTGCAGACAATCCAGTCTACGTACACAGCAGACAGAAGTGTCCAGAACATTCACGCCATCCTGCACTTGCATTGGCAAGGAAAGGAGGTCCATTCTGCTGGATAACAGGACACGTGCGTGGGAATGAGTTGGCCGATACCACGTCCAAGGAGGTGTGTAGCCTTCCCAGCGTAAATGACTGCCGTATCACTCTGCGCGCTGCACTGTCGTGCTGCGAAGGTCTGTCACGCGTCTTTGGGAGGAAGAGTGGCTGGGCGTGACGGAAAATAAGTTGCGATCAATAAAAGAGACAGTGAGGCCGTGGAGCACCTCCTTCCGCCCAGTTCGAATTGATGAAGTCTGTTCAGCGCGACTTCGGATAGGACGCAGCCTCCAGACCCACGCCTTCCTTCTCAGACGTGAAGAACCACCTGTTCGTGGTGCATGTGGTGTGCTGGTTACGGTTCGCCACATTTTATCCAACTGTCTTTATATAATGACGGAAGGGCTCAAGCTGGTCTACTGACAGGTCTGTCGTCTAGCGTAGGTGATAATGAGCTGAATGTGGCACGTGTTTTACAATTTCGTGTTTTGTCTTCACTTCTACCTAAGCTCATAGGTCGCCACTTTTAGTGTGTTAGAGGACGACTGGCTCATACCGTAGTTATTTTTATGATCCGTCGATCTTCTTTTCTGGACTTGCCTCTTAGTGGCTCTCCAGATCAGACGTCACTAATGGTCTGCCTTGCTTCCCTTGACCCATTGTCTCGTTCAGAGGAGTCACGTGTGCTCATGTAAAGAAGTGGTCTTACGTAGTATTTTAGGTTCTCCTTATCTGTGTGCTATAGCCTCATTCGCCTCACGCAGCCAGCGTACAGGCTCTGATGACCGCCCTCCAGAGGCTTCAAAAATTGTTCAAATGGCTCTAACCACTATGGGACTTAACATCTGAGGTCATCAGTCCCCTAGACAAAAATCAAATGGCTCGGAGCACTATGGGACTTAACTTCTGAGGTCATCAGTCCCCTAGAACTTAGAACTACTTAAACCTAACCAACCTAAGGACATCACACACATCCATGTCCGAGGCAGGATTCGAACCTGCGACTGTAGCACCAGCGCGGTTCCGGACTGAAGCGCCTAGAACCGCTCGGCCACAACTGCTGGCTCCTTCGGATGCAACCACACACATACACACACACACACACGCACGCACACACACACACACACACACACACACACACGCACGCACACACACACACTTAGATCACATCCGTCAAAGACCTGCCATTCCTGTCAGTAATGTCTTCTCCCCAAGCAACATGATGGGAATTCGGGTCACCACCTATTACAAATGGAGACGGAAGCTCGTTTATTAGGAGTCTCAAGTCATGTTCCGCGATTGTAATTGGGGAGCTTTATACTCAGAGACTACCACTGTAAAGGTTTTGTGAGCAGCTTGTATCTACACAGCAACTACTTTGATTTCATTGTTTTTTGCAGTTAACGGGAATCTTTTATGCAGCAGCGCATTTTTTTACTACTACAGCGACCCTACCTTTCCATATCATGAAATAATTTTTGAAGCGAACAGTCTGCTGAGACTTGAACCATTTTTCACGTAACAGGATATATCAGGCTGACTGATGCATAGTTCTCTTTGTAAGCTTTCTCTGTTGGAATTAGATGACGTTGCGTTCCACTGCAATACTTTCATAGGCTTCATGATTTAGGATGGGAAAGAATCGAAGATACCTGTTACGAGAGGCCTGATATCGTTGTCGTTCATAGTCGCCTTTTTCGAGTGACAATGTATATAGTATTCACCTTATCGATTAGTTCGTTGTGAACTATAGGCTGTCGTTGATTAGGTACTAGCCAAGTTGTTGCCCTGAGTGCAGCAGGCACATAGGAATGATTGCAGGCTGCGTGGGGAACAGCAGGTTTCGGTACTAGACCACTCATGCGTGTTAGGGTCGGCGGTAAGGTCGGTGAGCAATGTTTGTCTGAGGAGGCTCATCCACACGTTTGCCACCAATACCATTCACGCGTTGATAACCATCTAAGCTTGAAGTGGGCACCGGCGGGAAAAGTTCTTTATTTTGGTGATCTGAAGCGCTGTACTTGTTTGAGCAGAAACTATCGGTCGAGGATAGAAAAAGTTTTTGTCTCCCTATGACGCAAGGGAAGGTTAGCTTGCAAGTAATGTTCAGCGCATCCCTCAAGCCTATGTTATTAACCGTAGCTACTTCCTGGGCTCTTCGTCATCTATGACATTCAGGACGGGATCGATCCACAGGTGGGTGTGGAGCGCCACAGTGCGCAAAATATCAACAGGTGAGGCATAGGATTCTACACAAAGAGGACCACTACATTTGTTGAGTCTCCTTTGAGACCGACATTGCTCATGTGCCCGTATCGGAGGCATTTAAAGCACTGCCTGACAGCATCTACTTCGCTGAATAGACATAGAGCCTGCTGAAGTTTGACACTCTAACGTCAACAAGCAAGTGTGCTATTTGAAAATTTGGTGTTTGTCATCCATTATATTTTGGTTAGTAAGCCTTCCAACACGTATAACGGGGAATAAACACTGAAGAGCCCAATAAGCTGGCACACCTGCCTAGTAACGTGTAGGGCCCAGGCGAGCAGACAGAATTGCCGCAACACGACGTGGCGTGGCGTGGACTCGACTAACGTCTGAAATAGTGCAGCAGGGAATCGACACCATGGACCCTGCAGGGCTGTCCATAAATCCACAAGAGTACGAGGTGGTGAAGATCTCTTGTAAACAGCACGTTGCAAGGCGTCCCAGATATGCTCAATAACGTTCATGTTTGGGGAGTTTGGTCGCCATTGGAAGTGATTAAACTCAGAAGAGTGTTCCTGGAGCCACCTTGTAGAAATTCTGGACGTGTGGGGTGTCTCAATGCCCAGCTGGAATATCCCAAGTCCGTCGGTACGCACAATGGACATGAATTCAGGTGATCAGACAGGATGCGTACGTACGTGGCACCTGCCAGAATCGTATGTAGACGTATCAGGGGTCCCATATCACTCCAACTCCTCACACCCCACACTACTACGGAGTCTGCGCCAGCTTGAACAGTCTACTGCTGACATGCAGGGTCCATGGATTCATGAGGTTGTCTCCATACCCGTATACGTCCATCCGCTCGATACAATTTGGAACTTGACTCGTCCGACCGTGCACCATGTTTCCGGTCATCAACAGTCCAGCGTCGGTGTTGACGGGCAAAGGCGAGGCGTAAAGCCTTGTGTTGTGCAGTCACCAAGGGTACAAGAGTGGGCCTTCGGCTCCGAAAGCCCATATCGATGATGTTTCGTTGAATGGCTCGGACGCTGACACTTGTTGATGGCCCAGCACTGGAATCTGTAGCAATTTGCGGAAGGGTTGCACTTCAGTCACACTGAACGGCTTTCTTTAGTCGTCGTTGGTCCTGCTGTTGTAGGATCTTTTTTCGGTCGTAGCGATGTCGGAAATTTGATGTTTTATCGGATTCCTGGCATTCGCGGTACACTCATGAAATGGTCGTAGGGGAAATCCCCGCTTCATCGCTACCTGGGAGATGCCGAGTCACATCGCTCGAGCGCCAACTATAACACCACGTTCAATCTTACTTAAATCTTGATAATCTGCCATTGTAGCAGCAGTAACCGATGTAATAGCTGTACCAGACACTTGTCTTATATAGGCGCTGCCTACCGCAGCGCCGCATTCTGCCTGTTTACATATCTCTATATTTGAATACGCATGCCTATACAAGTTTGTTTGGCGCTTCAGTGTATAACTGAAGATATGCCATATATTTACGTCTTTTGAAATGTCGCGTTGACACTGCATATGTGAAGAAAGTCATTTCTTATTGGAAAATGGATTTTGCGGTGACCGATTTTACTATTTTATCTGGAATGATTCCAAAGACGTGGCTTTGGCGGAGGGCAGTAATTTATCAAAAATACTTTGGGAGTTAACTCTCGGTTAATGGCCTTTGTTTACCAGCCTGTGTCTTTGCGGCGAGACGCGGGCTCAGAGAAGCAGAAGCTGGCATAAACGAAAGAAGTTTTGAGAATTAATCGGGGGAGGGGTGTGCGAGTTATTCTAGCGCACGCTCTCCTGTCTTGTCTTCTGCCTGCGAGAAGGAACGCCCTCCTCGGCTTGAGACTGTAACCGGACTCTGTTGTCACAGCGTCGTTAGGCCCAAGTAGCGTCACTAAGAAATGACTACTGCCGAACAGTTTGCGTGTATTCAACAATGGAGTTTTTGCTGCTGCTTCCGCTATAGTATTGTAGGATCTCAAAGGCTGGTCACCGTGTCTTGAACCAAACAACATGCGGTTTAGGCGAGGGCTTCCTATTTTTGCCGATATCTGTCGACGACTTGATTAAGATAGAATTCTTCAAAATATTTGAGAGCGTAATATTTGAAATGGGAAACTCATCTCATATACAACATACCATTTGAGCTCATTTGAATTTCCTGTCAGGAACGCCTGTAGTGAGAGTTCTATATTTGCCCAATATAGCAGAAATATCAGTGCAGGTGAACTGTTTAACTAAATAGCGGCTTTCATATTGCAACAGAAATAAATGTTGGACAACAATGACAAAGCTTCCCATATGGATTTTTTTAAGTTTATTGCAAAGTATGTATTACGATGTGCTTATCCAAAGTTCGAAATAGCTTTTTAGTATGTATATGATAATTCCAATGACTCCAGAATCTTGTCAATGCAGTTTCAGCAAATTAAAAATGTTAAAAGACTATTCAAGGTCGAGTGTAGGTGAAGCAGACTGTAAAATGCAGCTAGCTTATCGACAGAATACGAATCACTACTAAATTTGACTTGGACGACGTAACCAATTAGTTTACTTGTCTCAAAGCAGGGAAATGGAAACTAAAATTATAATGAAAACTTAATTTGTGGAATGTTCTCAACACTTATTTATAGCCCTTTTCTTCTTATTTCTATTTAATAATTTATGCACTGTTAACAATTTATGGCAAGCAAATAAAATCTGTTACTTGTTATACATGATCCTAAAATCAATGTGAAATTTCTGACATAAAAAATAAGGCGTAGATTTTGTTTTCCTTTCACTTTTTGTAGAAAGTTTACACAATGTGTAATTCTGTACAACAGTGATACATTTAATTACTTTTGTGGGATATTTTTCATCTGGTGTTATCTTCCGTTCAAAGACTGGTCTGAAGCAACTCTCCATGCTCGTCAAACATGCGCAAGTTCCTTCCTCTCCACGTGACTACCATCTGAACCAGTGGCGCCCACAGGAGCGGTGTGTGTGTGGGGGGGGGGGGGGGGGGGGGGGGGGAGTTACCACTAGTGAGAATTCATTCAGTTTACGAGTATAGAAAAGACGTGTACGATTTACACTGAACTACGCAAAGAAAATTATATAGGAGGATGGAACTAAAATTAAAAGAGAAAGGTAATAAATTTAAGAAATGGTGTGTTTTCCTTTAAGAAATCTCGTTCGTTGAAGATGTCTTAAATTGCTGCACACCGGTTTTACAGCTATTGCCCACGAAGTGTCATTATTTTTGTTTCTATATGCACACTTGTTAGAAGCTAACAGCAAGTGAGGCAACAAGCAAATGAATCAGCAATTTATTGTTAACGTTTACCAATACATTCTTGGGCAACATTTAAGAGCTTTTCCTGAAGGAACGTGCGTTGTTAGTCTTTTACACTTAAAAGAATCACTTGCAGTGTCATAAATACACGTTAAACACAAGCATGTACAAAAATCAATAGAACCTTAAAAATGATATCTTCCTTGAAAAACAAATTACGATACGTTACCTATATCACGAAAAATAAAAAATTAAAGATACATTTTTATAGCCGGAATATTCGAGATTTTGGTAGCTGTGAACAATGCATATCTCAAAAGGAAAGAACGATTACATATTAACAAATTCTGGGCATTAACAATAAACTACAATAAAATAGAGCGAACTTGCCTATCGACTGGGTGACGAGACTACTTTATGTGTATGTGGCCCCATAATGAAACGTATCCATGCTGAAATTTCCGTCTCGGAAATATTAGCTTCTAGAGTACAAAAATGTCACGTCTTCATAAACCTCAACTGGCAACCAAATCAAGTTGTACAGCAAAACACACCGACGAAATTTTACTGTTTCAAATTTCAAATAATAGTGAACAATTGTCAGGCGCCAATCTAAATTAGTGTATTGTGTTACGTTCCTTTTCGTTTGCTCAAGGGGTGTTCGTGGGTACTGTATGGCCACTGATCGCTACTTGTCTGTAGAAAAAGACTGTATTCGTCATTGCAACTAATGTCTACATATGTGATCTAGCAGGGTGTGGCGATCATTGAGTAATTTCTGTGCAACAGTCTTTATTCAATTCATTACATAATCTTTATTGAAATAAGCACCACATTTGAGCATGAGCGTTTCGGTACAACGCTAATGCAATATCGGCAGTGAATGAAGTTATTGCTCAATTTTTCCATAGTCACCAACGAGTCAGAATTTACACTGCCCTTGTGGCTGGGGGAGGGGCTGTAACAGTCTGGAAAACGGTGCTCTCAGAATTCAAGACAGTCGTGAATTGATGCATAAAATGAACGAGGAGAGGAAGAATGTATCAGAATTTAATCATCTGTACGGCGACTTAAGAAAGGTGAAGGTAAATTTTAGGATTATTTCAGAATGAGTGTAGAGACATTGGACTTTACATTGCCGTCTGTTTAAAGTAGATTAGAGAGCCAAACTCAAATTTCAGCAAAGTTTTTATCGCTAAAGAGGAGCTTATGATCACCGCCAGCTAAGCACACATTATTAAGTTTACAAAACATTTTTAACCATTATCAGTTTACAATTTGTGAATATATTCGCCATAGTTTACAAATGGTTCAAATGGCTCTGGGCCCTATGCGACTCAACATCTGTGGTCATCAGTCCCCCAGAACTTAGAACTACTTAAACCTAACTAACCTAAGGACATCACACACATCCATGCCCGAGGCAGGATTCGAACCTGCCACCGAAGCGGTCACGCGGTTCCAAACTGAAGCGCCTAGAACCGCACGGCCACACCGGCCGGCCCATAGTTTACAATTTAGCACATAGCTGACAGAGAGTTGTAGTTGTAATAAGATTTATGACAGCCGACCGAAATATTGGAAGTGTGTGTAAGCTAGAGGATTTAAAATCAGACAATCAGCTGGGGGAATTTCGCGTCTGTGATAGTACTGGATGTAATGTGCATGATAGCTGAAGACTGTAGCAGCTCCTTCCGTACAAACTGCTGCATTTTAATTCTTTTCTAAACTAACTTTCGGGCGATGGTTTCTGCATGATGGCCAGCATACTCCCTAGAAAGTGGTAACTGACATCTTGCGTCTCTGGTTTTGAGACTGGTTTCTGGATAAGTTTCTGTTTTCAGAAACTCCGTACTTGTACTTTTCTTTGTTTCTTATGGATACCGGTATATGTGGTGGGGAGAGTGAGGGTGAAGACATTGAAACGGAGCCCTTTGAATTTCTTGACAGCACTGAAGAGCTTTCTAATGAACATAGATTGTTCTCATCAGCTGAAACAGTGTCTGTACCTGTAATAACAGCCATTGTCGTTTTGAGATGGGCTTATGTTTATGTGAGAAATATTACTTTTTTATGCCGTGGAGTCAAGTCTTTCAAAACCGTCAGTACTTTTTACATACAACGTGAGCTACCTTCATTTCTGGAGCGTTCTAGGCGAGTCTCGCTATGTTCTAAGCGGAACATATCGCATAAATATCTCCATATCCAACGCAAGAAACAGCTCCAAACGATCGCACGAAACACAAAGTCACTGGCTTGCGATTACTTAGAAATCATCGCTCGGCATTGCTTGGTTCTACCTGCTCAGTTAACGACTGTACCACCTGTTTATTGCTAAGTTCAGTGGGAATGGCGTTAGGAAAAAGTTTTTGTAGGAGCCTAAACACTGCACTTCTACTGTTGATATTAGGTAGGGAAGTTCCACAGTACGTGGTACACTGTGAGCGAGGGTATGGGCTTCGAACTGGGACAGCCACTCTAGCCATTCCTCTTCTTGTTCACGAAACTGTCGAAAAGGCGGTACAGCAGTAGGCGGTGCTTGTTCCGTGAGGCGCGCAGCATTGGCCAGTAGCTGCTCCACCGTGTCGAGTAACGCAGAGATCCGCTGCGTCTGGAACTGAAACATCTGCATTAGCTGTGTGGCATCTAATACTTGCAGCTGTGGCGCCCCGGCAGGGGGCGGAAGAGGAGGGGTTGGCATTTTGGAAGGGACAACTGCAAAAAACAGATAAGGCACGCAAGCTAAGAAATTTTTTGCAACGCCCACTTGAAAACACTGATTATCAAAAATGACAAGAAATTATTAAAGCAAATGAGCGTCCCTGCAAAGTAAAGACAACAATTCAAGAAAATAACGTTATTGTGGTCTTCAGTCCTGAGACTGGTTCGATGCAGCTCTCCATGCTACTCTATCCTGTGCAAGCTTCTTCATCTCCCAGTACCTACTGCAACCTAAATCCTTCTGAATCTGCTTAGTGTATTCATCTCTTGGTCTCCCTCTACGATTCTTACCCTTAATGCTTCCCTCCAACCCTAAATTTGTGATTCCTTGATGCCTCAGAACATGTCCTACCAACCGGTCCCTTCCTTTTTCTTGTCAAGTTGTGCCACAAACTCCTCTTCTCTCCAATTCTATTCAATACCTCATCATTAGCTATGTGATCTACCCATCTAATTTTCCGCATTCTTCTGTAGCACCACATTTCGAAATCTTCTATTCTGTTCTTGTTCAAGCTATTTATCGTCCACGTTTCACTTCCATACATAGCCACACTCCATACAAATACTTTCAGAAACAACTTCATGACACTTAAATCTATACTCGATGATAACAAATTTCTCTTCTTCAGAAACGCTTTCCTTCCCATTGCCAGTCTACATTTTATATCGTCTCTACTTCGTCCATCGTCAGTTATTTTGCTCCCCAAATAGCAAAACTCCTTTACTACTTTAAGTGTCTAATTTCCTAATCTAATTCCCTCAGCATCACCCGACTTAATTTGACTACATTCCATTATCCTCGTTTTGCTTTTGTTGATGTTCATCTTATACCCTCCTTTCAAGACACTGTACATTCCGTTCAACTGCTCTTCCAAGTCCTTTGCTGTCTCTGACAGAATTACAATGTCATCGGTGAACCTCAAAGTTTTTATTTCTTCTCCATCGATTTTAATACATACTCCGAATTTTTCTTTTGTTTCCTTTACTGCTTGCTCAATATACAGATTGAATAACTGTCTCACTCCCTTCCCAACCACTGCTTCCCTCTCATGCCCCTCGACTCTTATAACTGCCATCTGGTTTCTGTGCAAATTGTAAATAGCCTTTCGCTCCCTGTATTTTACCCCTGCCACCTACAGAATTTGAAAGAGAGTATTCCAGTCAACATTGTCAAAAGCTTTCTCTAAGTCTATAAATGCCAGAAACATAGGTTTGCCTTTCCTTAATCTTTTCTCTAAGATAAGTCGTAGGGTGACTATTGCCTCACGTGTTCCAACATTTCTACGGAATCCAAACTGATCTTCCCCGAGATCGGCTTCTATCAGTTTTTCCATTCGTCTGTAAAGTATTCGCGTTAGTATCTTGCAGCTGTGACTTAATAAACTGATAGTTCGGTAATTTTCAAATCTGTCAACATCTGATTTCTTTGGGATTGGAATTATTACATTCTTCTTGAAGTCTGAGGGTATTTCGCCTGTCTCATACATCTTGCTCACCAGATGGTAGAGTTTTGTCAGGACTGGCTCTCCCAAGGCCATCAGTAGTTTTTATTTCAATCAAGTAGATTGAAAGTCCTTAACTTTGAATTTACAACGGTGTTCCAACTGATATGGGTCACTCGCCGCTGTTATCGTAGTGCTCTTCGCTAGGCCTGTGCTAATACTGTCCCAATACTGTCCGGCCACAGATGGCAGAAGCGGCGCTTATATTCTCTTCAGTTAGGGGGCGCTCCTGTCACGGTGCGGTCCTTGTCAGCGGGCTACTGGCTGATGTCGTCTCACCGCCTTCTTTGCTCTTGCAGTCTTCTTCTTCGTCCCGCCACCTGTCGATACGCCGGAACATGTCCTGCTTTACAGAGCAGACAAGCATGTGAAGCGTCGTGGACGCCCAACCATTGTCCTGCTGCCTCTTTCCGCAGATGCTCACGACAGTAGCACGTGAGCATTCGACCAGCTTCGCCTTTTTCCAGATACTCGTTCGCAGGCTTTGTGTGATAATAAACTATTCTTTGTCAGAGTGGCTTATATCAGTGGATTTCCCAATTTGCAGTCCACATCTTCCCCCGTCCGTGTCTGCTCCGCTTACACACTCCAGCTACCACGTCACATACCCGCATCGCCACCAGCTGGCATCCAGCGTCGCGGTGGGCAGTCATCATGACATTTTGGCGTATTACTGTACGTATGTCCTGTGTCATCTAGGTCTTGAGCTGTAACAGGTCTTACATCTCATCGAATCAATTACGTAAAAAAAAAGGACAGTTTTCAGACTATTGCCAACTGTTGGATGAATTTCTGAGGACGCCCGTGTTGCGTGGAAATTATTACCTCTAACAAACATTACTAACTCCAGAACGTTATCATATACTCCTTCAGTTTACTAATATCACATTAAAATTTTCTCTTTCCAGTCTGCAAGAATCCTCAGTGTTGTGTACATAGTTCCGCTAGTCAGCGCGAAAACAACTTTCCCACTAGAGCGCGCCCCGCTAAGCACAACAGCGCAGGCGCAGCGCTCGTCCGTCTCCGCACTACGAGATGGCACTGTCTTAGAGATGGACCAAATTCTGCTTCCGCCGATTCGCGTATTAATATGTAACGCATCCAATGAGATTGCTGCTAACGTAGAACCTTTTCTCCTCACGGATCGCACTCGCGCAGTGATACCTGAATGCGCGAGGTATTATAACGAGTGTACAGACCTCCGATTAGTCAGTCTGCATTAGTCTGTAGTCAAGTTTCAGTCTGCGACTAATAAGATTATCATATTCCTGTACATAGCCATGAAGAGAAATGTATAGACACATTATCAAGTATCAGAGATACGTGAGAATAAGATTAACGTACCAAGACCAAAGGAACTTCAGATTGTCTATTGTAAACAGCATCCAGAATCAAGTTAAGTAATTTCTATGCTTTTTATTATTTTAATAAATGTGTGTGAAAATTAATCAAGTTCTGTTTAAAGTTGGTCACCGTCAATCTGCTACTCTAAGCGTGCAAGTGGCATTTCTATCGTCTGATCTAACGGCAGAAGATAAACACGCCACGATAAGACCACGAGACATACTGCTGACACTCGCCTACTTCGCTAGAGCGACAAGTCAAATAATCTGATGGTGTGTGTACCGAAGGTCTTACAGTACGCACACCACACTCAGAAAGTAATGTTGCTGATATATCTTCGATATCACTTGGAAACTCATTATTGTCACGAAGAAGTACCATGTGCACGCCACGCTATTACCCAGGTATCCGGTTCCTTTGTGTAGTGCGCAAATGACATACTAAAAGCGCGCTACAGTTCTCCACCTGATAGCGAAAGTCGAGAAATTCGTGTCCGAGATCGCCACAGAACGGGTAGAATCTTTGGTTCCAAGTCTTCCACTCTGCTCGAAACCGGAGGAAGGTGATCAATCTAGGGTTCGATGCCGCGGCAAGCCGAGAGTGGAAACTACACTTCTGGAAATTGAAATAAGAACACCGTGAATTCATTGTCCCAGGAAGGGGAAACTTTATTGACACATTCCTGGGGTCAGATACATCACATGATCAGACTGACAGAACCACAGGCACATAGACACAGGCAACAGAGCATGCACAATGTCGGCACTAGTACAGTGTATATCCACCTTTCGCAGCAATGCAGGCTGCTATTCTCCCATGGAGACGATCGTAGAGATGCTGGATGTTGTCCTGTGGAACGGCTTGCCATGCCATTTCCACCTGGCGCCTCAGTTGGACCAGCGTTCGTGCTGGACGTGCAGACCGCGTGAGACGACGCTTCATCCAGTCCCAAACATGCTCAATGGGGGACAGATCCGGAGATCTTGCTGGCCAGGGTAGTTGACTTACACCTTCTAGAGCACGTTGGGTGGCACGGGATACATGCGGACGTGCATTGTCCTGTTGGAACAGCAAGTTCCCTTGCCGGTCTAGGAATGGTAGAACGATGGGTTCGATGACGGTTTGGATGTACCGTGCACTATTCAGTGTCCCCTCGACGATCACCAGTGGTGTACGGCCAGTGTAGGAGATGGCTCCCCACACCATGATGCCGGGTGTTGGCCCTGTGTGCCTCGGTCGTATGCAGTCCTGATTGTGGCGCTCACCTGCACGGCGCCAAACACGCATACGACCATCATTGGCACCAAGGCAGAAGCGACTCTCATCGCTGAAGACGACACGTCTCCATTCGTCCCTCCATTCACGCCTGTCGCGACACCACTGGAGGCGGGCTGCACGATGTTGGGGCGTGAGCGGAAGACGGCCTAACGGTGTGCGGGACCGTAGCCCAGCTTCATGGAGACGGTTGCGAGTGGTCCTCGCCGATACCCCAGGAGCAACAGTGTCCCTAATTTGCTGGGAAGTGGCGGTGCGGTCCCCTACGGCACTGCGTAGGATCCTACGGTCTTGGCGTGCATCCGTGCGTCGCTGCGGTCCGGTCCCAGGTCGACGGGCACGTGCACCTTCCGCCGACCACTGGCGACAACATCGATGTACTGTGGAGACCTCACGCCCCACGTGTTGAGCAATTCGGCGGTACGTCCACCCGGCCTCCCGCATGCCCACTATACGCCCTCGCTCAAAGTCCGTCAACTGCACATACGGTTCACGTCCATGCTGTCGCGGCATGCTACCAGTGTTAAAGACTGCGATGGAGCTCCGTATGCCACGGCAAACTGGCTGACACTGACGGCGGCGGTGCACAAATGCTGCGCAGCTAGCGCCATTCGACGGCCAACACCGCTGTTCCTGGTGTGTCCGCTGTGCCGTGCGTGTGATCATTGCTTGTACAGCCCTCTCGCAGTGTCCGGAGCAAGTATGGTGGGTCTGACACACCGGTGTCAATGTGTTCTTTTTTCCATTTCCAGGAGTGTAAATTAACATCAAATGGTAAATTTTGTAATCTACGCCAAAGTGAAGCACGCGAATTTAGAGTCTTTGCCATTGGATTTAGTCATTTAATTCAGTGTTCCCCATGCCACCTCACTTTGTGTGGCCGAGAGAATGTACCGCCTATGCGAGTGACTCGTGCTGCCCCTCCTGTTCGAACTGTGGACGCCAGATATCAGCGCTTCCGACCTGCCGCAGGAGCACGCACTCTGCGTTTCCCTTACAATTCGGGAGCATATCCAAACAATTTGGTGTGTGTTAACAATCATATAGAAGAACTTACTCAGAAAACATTATGAATGCTACACATTTGGAGAAATTAAAAACTTTTTTGTCTAGAATATCACACATTTTTGCAATTGTTTGGTATTTTTAACTATCACAACAGTTTAAAACAATAGTTATTGAAGGTTTTTTCCCTCAACTTTCAAGGGCAGGACTCTGAATTGAATCATATTATTTTTAGTTTTTCCTTCTTATATATAAGCTATATGTAAAATGTAGGAACTATCAACCAAATCACCGAGTTGTTTTGTGGCAAGGATAGTGTTTTGATACATCGTTAAATATCTGTACGAAGCAAAGTAAGAAATGCACACTTCATTTTATTAATTCATGTATCTTCACCTTTTTGTTTCGGGAAGTTGTGGCGTACAGACGTGTGTTTGCATCCTTCGTACCAGCATTGTTAGAAGTGTGTACTTTGACCGTTCTTTAAAAGTATTATGAAAAGTTATTAGAAAAGGAATATTTATTCTCACGGTTATAAGTCCCAATCCTGTCTGTTCATCATTTCACTCGCCGCTGAGCTCCTGCATCATGAGGTCCGGTGCAGATAAGAATAACTAACGCCGTATCTGGAGGAGACTTCCTGCATCGGCGTTGTCACACTCAAGATTAAACACAATGGGATTAATGTTAAGGTAATGACTCAGACTTGATAGGCACCTTTTGAACTTGGTTTACTTATACTAAAAGTATTTCGCTTCGTGTGTGTAAGAACTTATAGAGAGATCGACAGTTTCAATGGTTGCTGTGATTATTTGGTACCGTACAGTACTGGAAGCAGCAGTACGTCGTGCAAATTATGTTTATTGGCCTCGAATGTAATGATATTCAGTGCCTCTTGACATTGGTATCAGTTAAAGGTCACCCACGATTGCGCAAAGATTCATAAATTACCTTCACAATTTTCTCAACTATTTTTTCCAATCAATTTTTACAATTACACTAAACTCTCGCTAATGCGGCCCTCGGTAGTCCGACGTCTCAGTAATCCGGCACACTTCCAGCTTCCAGTCGTTCCTATCTGAAATGACGCCTACAATAACGAAATTTCGTTTGCAACAATGTTGTTAGTTAATTACAATGTTCAACATTCCTGTACACATTGAAACTGTGGTTTTTCTTGTGGCTTCTAAAAGGAAACACGTTATGCTAGACGTTAAGCAGAAACTCGAAATTAGATATAAACTGAACTGAGGTTTTTCGCAGAACACCATTCTTGCTGGCAACAGTGTTGGACGAGCAACTATTTACGACCAAACTTGAGCAGAAAAGAGGTATTCGTAAGCTCACAAGAAAGTTACGACGAAGTTGATGAAGAAGTGGACATAGGAGGAGAGAAACTGCTGGTGCTGATGCTGGAGACGTCTTCCTGGAGTACATTATGGAACAATCAGAAACATGGCACGACCTGTGAAACGCTTGTAAAGCCGTTGTGTTATAAAGCATACTACCGTCGCATATTATCATGGTGACAATTAAAACTTTGGAACATGTTCCATAGTCAATGTCGTGTGATACTAATATGCATGTACATAGTCAAGGAGTAAGTTTTCTGTAAAAATGAGTGCATCTTTTGATTTGCTGAAGTACAATTCCTATGTGTTTGTACTAAATTTTAGACACTCCCAACAATCCGCCACTTCCGCTAATCCGGCAGCCACATGTTCGAGGAATGGCCGGTTTAGCAAGAGTCTAGTGTATTCGAGCAATTATTAATTCATTTCCATTTTCACATCCCTATTCAACACGTGGATCTTCTTTCTGTTCTAGGCAACCGCTCCCAACCCCAAAGTTTCATTAATCCGCTCTGTGCTGGAGACGGTACAGCGTCCCTAGTGAAATATAAGAAAAGACTTAAAAACAGTATTTATAAGAAAGACATTTAAAAATAGAATAATATACATTTTTATCATGTACCCGTATTATAATAATTTCTCTGTGTAAGTTTCGAGGGCAAAGAAATATAACAAAATGATCTAAAGGGACTACAAGATGCGCTATTTTGTTAATTTTTTTAGTCGTCTTCACTACTTCTCTTGTCTTGGTTGCGTGTAGACGGACATCTTGCGAGTGCTGGCAAATGTAAGCATATTTGTACTAATTAAGCAGATAATATATTGATTTAATATTATTGTGCACTTTTAATTTGTAAGAGGTGATCCCGATTTCACGTTCGCCTTCCTCGAATTCGAGTAATTTACAGTGCAACAATCGCAGCGGCGGATGCAGCCAACGACGCCATTACGTGGCGATATTAGCTTATAAAAATTAGCGGAAGCGAAAAACTCGTCCGCTATTAACATAATATACATTTTTCTCCACAGCCACCAGACGTTGCGGAAAATACGTAGCTCTAAGACTCTTATTTTCAGTACAACAGCCGAGAGCCAGAGCCAGCACTCCGACTACAATGCAAAGGTTAACGGAGGTAAGAAAAAATACTCTCGCGCGTGTGTGGGCCGCAATTGTAATTAATAGCTAAAGATGTTTCGCTTTAAAGTGAGCTGACTAACCGAGGAAATTTATATGAAAAGTTTATTCCATTGTTCAACTAATATACTCATGTTTTAAGATTCAGCGAGTCTAATTCCACTGAAGATCAATATTGTTAAAAAAAGAAGAACTTCAGAAAAGCATTTAATTGTAAATCAACATAACATGAAATATCATTTTGATTAAGGCCCACCACGTAAGTCGGCAACAATCACCGTTACCAATAAATAATATAGTACATTACGACGGCCGACGGACGCGAGAACTTCGAGCCGTGCTTCGCCACCACAGAAGACCACCTTTAGGAACAGCCGAGGAAGGCGTCAAGGCGGCGGGCGTCATTTTTACGAGACAACCCCCCCTCCCCCCCCCCCCCCCCCCCCCACCCTCGTCACCGGCGGACGTACCGAGTGCTGCACTCGTCCCCGCTGTTCGCTGTTTCCCTGACGGGCTCTCCGACCTGACCGCCGTTCCCCTGAGGGACTCCCGGAGGTCACTTTGACGCAGGCGCTGGCGCTGGCCGGTCCCCAGCGGGAGCCCCTGCCCCCGCCGCCTCCGGCATTCCTGTCCACTGGCCTCGACCGCGGCGGCCCTGGACGCTGGACGCTGGACGACTCCTCCGGCCAGCGAGCGCGCCGGGGAAGCACAGCCAGCTGCCATCGACCCGCACGTCCTGTCTCTCTACACTTCCGACAGCTGCTCGACACTGTACCACATCGCCAGCTAAGATGGTCGTTCAATAAATAATAACCCACCTTTTTTTTTCCTCACAATATATTTATTGTTAGAAATTGGTGACAACATACATCGATATGTCTTGTCCATGTGCTACTCTACTGGGCATTAAAATTGCTACGCCACGAAGATAACGTGCTACAGACGCGAAATTTAACCGACAGGAAGAAGATGCTGTGATATGCAAATGATTACCTTTTCAGAGCATTCACACAAGGTTGGCGCCGGTGGCGACACCTACAACGCGCTGACATGAGGAAAGTTTCCAACCGATTTCTCATACACAAACAGCAGTTGCCCGGCGTTGCCTGGTGAAACGTTGGTGTGACCCCTCGTGTAAGGAGGAGAAATGCGTACCATCAAGGTTCCGACTTTGATGTAGGTCGGATTATAGCCTATCGCGATTGCAGTTTATCGTATCACGAGATTGCTCCTCGCGTTGGTCGAGATCCAGTGACTGTTAGCAGAATATGCAATCGGTGGGTTTAGGAGGCTGATACAGAACGCCGTGCTCGATACCGACGGCCTCGTATCATTAGCAATCGAGATGACAGGCATCTTATCCTCATGGCTGTAACGGATCGTACAGCCGCGTCTCGGTCCCTGAGTCAACAGATGGGGACGTTTGCAAGACAACAACCATCTGCACGAACAGTTCGACGACGTTTGCGACAGCATGGACTAACTACTCGGAGACCGTAGCTGCGTTTACCCTTGACGATGCATCACAGACAGGAGCGCCTGCGATGCTGTACTCAACGACGGAACTGGGTGCACGAATGGCAAAACGTCATTTTCTCGGATGAATCCAGGTTCTGTTTACAGCATCATGATGGTCGCATCCGTGTTTGGCGACATCGCGGTGAGCGCACATTGGAAGCGTGTATTCGTCATCGCCATACTGGCGTATCACCCGGCGTGATGGTATGGGGTGCCATTGGTTACACGTCTCGGTCACCTCTTGTTCGCATTGATGGCACTTTGAACAGTGGACGTCACATTTGAGATGTGTTACCACCCGTGGCTCTACCCTTCATTCGATCCCTGCGAAACCCTACATTTCAGCAGGATAATGCACGACCACATGTTGCAGGTCGTGTACGGGCCTTTCTGGATACAGAAAATGTTCGACTGCTGCCCTCGCCAGTACATTCTCCAGGTACCTCAGCAACTGAAGACGTCTGGTCAACGGTGGCCGAGAAACTGGCTCGTCACAATACTACGCCAGTCACTACTCTTGATGAACTGTGATGTCGTGTTGAAGCTGCATGGGCAGCTGTACCTGTACACGCCATCCAAGCTCTGTTTGACTAAATGCCCAGGGGTATCAAGGCCGTTATTAGGGCCAGAGGTGGTTGTCCTGGGTACTGATTTCTCAGGATCTATGCACCCAAATTGCGTGAAAATGAAATCACATGTCAGTTCTGGTATAATATATTCGTCCAATCAATACCCGTTTATCGTCTGCATTTCTTCTTGGTGTAGCAATTTTAATGGGCAGTAGTGTATTCTCCTACGTAGTCACCATCACGTTCTACGGCCGTACGCCAAAGTTGTGAAAAAACATATATTTCCTGCTGGTAAAAGCTCTTGTCCTGTACGCGTAGCCATGTTTTCACTGTATGACTGACACTCTCATCATCTTCAAAGTTTATTCCCCGTAGAGAATCTTTAAGGGACCCAAAGAGATGCAGGTCCGAGAGTTTCAGGTCTTGACTGTTGCGTGGATGACTCAATGATGTCCAGCCCAATTTGGTGATGTGTTCCCGGGTTCTCAAGACTTGTGTGTGGGCGTGCATTATCGTGTTAGAGCAAGATTTCTACTGGATTGTTGTGCGATTGAACAAGTCGGAAACGGTTCTCGAGTTTATTCAGAGTCTTGATGGTTGACCCTCTTGGCATCATTCCATGAGAATGACGCCATCACAATGCCAGAGGACTGTCACACGACTTTTCCTGCAGAGTATGTTGTGTTTTGTGGTAGATGAGGATGATGCCACTCCATGGACTGCCTTTTTTGGTGCGGCGCAAAGTGGTGCACCCGGCTTTCGTCCCTGTTACCACCCGTGACAAAACGGCCTCTCCGTCGGTCTCAAAACACTCCAACAATTCAGATGAAATGAACTTTCTTTGAATCTTGAGGTCCGGTGGGAGTATCCGTGGCACTCATCGTCAGCATCTCGCTGAATATGTGAGAGTCTGCGCGGTGTGCGTACTGTAGGACCTTCGGTACACACACCATCAGATTATTCGACTTGTCGCTCTAGCGAAGTAGGCGAGTGTCAGCAATATGTCTCGTGGTCTTACCGTGGCGTGTTTATCTTCTACCGTTAGGTCAGACGATAGAAATGCCACTTAACGCTTAGAGTAGCAGATTGACGGTGACCAACTTTAAACAGAACTTGATTAATTGGTTGGTTGGTTGGTTTGTGGGTTGAAGGGACCAGACAGCAACGGTCATTGGTCCCTTGTTCCAAAACTTAAAAACACCAACACAGAGTAAAAAAACGGATAATGGAGACAACAGACGACACAGGACAAGAAAAACTCAAAGAACTGACAAAACAAATTAAAACCACACAGAATGTGACGGTGGTTGGCCGACCATAGAGATAAAAAAGGAAAAGCCAACCACCGAGAACATATTAAAAACTCAGTTTAAAATCGTAGGCCAAAGGCCAGAATCAACACAAGACAATAAAAGAAAACACAAACACTCAGATTAAATGATAAAAAACCCCTGCCCAAATAAAACGCAAAACTAAGCCAGCCATAGCAGGGTCATCTGTTAAAAGGGCAGGGAGCGTGTCAGGCAGTGCGAACGTCTGCCTGAGCACAGCTAAAAGCGGACACTCCAATAAAATGTGGACCACAGATAAAACGGAGCCGCAGCAACACTGAGGTGCGTCCTCACGGCGCAATAAGTGGCCGTGCGCCAGCCGAGTGTGCCCAATGCGCAGTCGGCAGAGGACAACAGACTCTTGACGGGAGACTCGAAGGGACGACCGCCACACAGTCGTCGTCGGCTTGATAGGGCGAAGTTTGTTGGGTATGGGCAGGTTCCGCCATTCAGTGTCCCATAAATCGAAAAGTTTTCAGCGTAAGATTGCCGGCAAATCAGTCACCGGGAGGCCAATCTCCAGAGGTGGTTTACTGGTGGCCTCTTTCGCCATGCGGTCAACATGTTCATTGCCTGGGATACCGACATGACCGGGGGTCCACACTAAGACCACAGAGCGGCCGCAATGGGCAAGAGTATGCAGGGACTCCTGGATAGCCATCACCAGACGAGAACGAGGGAAACACTTTTCGAGAGCTCGTAAACCGCTCAGGGAATCGCTACAGATCACAAAGGACTCACCTGAGTGGGAGCGGATATACTCTACGGCACGAACGATGGCGACCAGCTCAGAAATGTAAACGCTGCAGCCAGCCGGCAAGGAACGTTGTTAGGAATGGTCCCCTAGAGCGAGTGCATAACTGACATGACCAGCAACCATCGAGACGTCAGTGTAAACAATGCCTGAGCCCTGATACGTGGCCAGGATGGAATAAAAGCGGCGGCGCACGGCCTCCGGAGGGACTGAGTCCTTCAGGCCCTGTGCCAATTCCAGCTGAAGGCGAGGACGAGGCATACACCACAAGGGTGTACACAGAGGTGCCCGGAAAGGAGGCGGAAGAGGTAAAGCCCCAAGCCCGGAGAGAAGCTCTCAGACGCGGACCGCGATCGTACATCCAGCCCTGGGCCGACGTTCTGGCAGATGGACGTGTGACTGTGGGAATAGTAGACGGTAGTTAGGATGCCCGGGCAAGCTGAAAACATGGGCAGCATAAGCGGCCAGCAAACGTTGGCGCCGTAACCGCAGGGGAGGGACACCTGCCTCCACTAGTATGCTGTCCACAGGGTTGGTACGGAAGGCACCAGTGGCAAGGCGTATCCCACTGTGGAGGATAGGGTCCAGCACACGCAGCGCAGATGGGGATGCTGAGTCATAAGCCAGGCTCCCATAATCCAGACGAGACTGGATTAACGCCTGGTAGAGCCGTAGGAGAGTAGATCGGTCGGCGCCCCACCTGGTGTGGCTCAGGCATCGCAGAGCATTTAGATGCCGCCAACACATCTGTTTAAGCTGCCGAATATGTTGCAGTCAAGTCAACTGGGCATCAAAAACTACACCCAAAAACCTGTGCGTCTCAACCACTGCAAGAAGGTCGCCATCAAGATAAAGCCGCGGCTCCGGGTGAACAGTGCGTCGCCGGCAGAAATGCATTACGCAGGTCTTGGCAGCTGAAAACTGAAAGCCATGTGCTACAGCCCAAGACTGCGCCTTACGGATAGCGCCCTGTAGCTGACGTTCAGCAGCTGCAATGCCAATAGAGCTGTGGTAAAGGCACAAGTCGTCAGCATACAAGGACGCTGAGACAGACGCTCCCACCGCCGCAGCGAGTCCGTTAATGGCTGTTAAAAACAGGCAGACACTTAAAACACAACCCTGGGGCACACTGTTCTCCTGGACTCGGGAGGAACTATGGGAGGCCGTGACTTGCACGCGGAAGGTACGATACGACAGAAAATTGGGGATAAAGATCGGCAGAGCGCCCCGAAGACCCCATCCATGAAGCGTAGAAAGGATGTGATGGCGCCATGTCGTATTGTACGCCTTCCGCATGTCGAAAAAGACAGCGACCAGGTGCTGACGGCGGGCAAAGACAGTATGGATGGCCGACTCCCGGCTCACCAGATTGTCGGCGGCGGAGTGGCCTTTACGGAACCCACCCTGAGACGGAGCCAGAAGGCCCCGTGACCCAGTTCAACCGCCGGCTCACCATCCGTTCAAGCAGCTTGCAAAGAACGTTGGTGAGGCTAATGGGACGGTAGCTGTCCACCTCCAAAGGGTTCTTGCCCGGTTTCAGAATGGGGATAACAGTACTTTCCCGCCATTGCGACGGACACTCACCATCGACCCAAATACGGTTGTAAAGGTCGAGGAGCCGTCGCTGGCAGTCCACTGAAAGCCGTTTCAGCATCTGACAGTGGATGTGGTCTGGCCCATGAGCGGTATTAGGGCATGCGGCAAGTGCACTGTGAAATTCCCACTCACTGAATGGAGCATTGTAGGATTCAGAATGGTGGGTGCGAAAAGAAAGGCTCTGACGTTCCATCCGGTCTTTAATGAGGCGGAAGGCCAGTGGGTAATTGGAAGAAGAGGAACTCAGAGCAAAATCCTCTGCCAAGCTGTTGGCAAATTTGTCGGAGTCTGTACAAACTGCTCCATTCAGTGAGAGCGCAGGGACACTGACAGGGGTCCGATAGCCATAGAGGCGTCGGATCTTGGCCCAGACCTGCGATGGAGAGACATGGAGGCCAATGGTGGACACACACCGCTCCCAGCACTCCTGCTTGCTATGGCGGATTAGGCGGCGGGCTCGCGCACGCAGATGTTTGAAGGCGATAAGGTTTTCGATGGATGGATGTCGCTTGTGACGCTGGAGCGCCCGCCGGCGATCGTTAATCGCTTCAGCGATCTCAGGCGACCACCAAGGCACAGTCCGCCGCCGAGGGGACCCAGAAGAACGGGGAGTGGCAGATTCGGCGGCAGTAACGATGCCAGTGGTGACCAATTGAACCACCGCATCAATGGCATCACTAGAGAGAGGCTGAATAGCAGCAGTGGAGGAAAACAAGTCCCAGTCAGCCTTATTCATGGCCCACCTTGAAGGCCGCCCAGAAGACTGACGCTGTGGCAGTGACAGAAAGATCGGAAAGTGGTCACTACCACACAATCAACAGATGGTAAGAGGCTAGGGCTACAAATCGAAAGGTCGATGGCGGAGTACGCGCGATGCGCCACGCTGAAGTGTGTGAAGGAACCATCATTTAAAAGCGAAAGATCGAGCTGTGCCAATAAATGCTCAATGGTGGCGCCTCGACCTGTCGCCACCGAACCACCCCACAGAGGGTTATGGGCGTTGAAGTCGCCCATTAACAGGAAAGGGGGCGGCAATTGGGCTATCAGCGTAGCCAGGACATGCTGCACAACATCATCATCCGGTGGAAAGTAAAGAATGCAGATGGTAACAGCCTGTCGCGTCCACACCCGAACAGCGACAGCCTCTAAATGTGTTTGTAGTGGGACAGACTCGCTGTGAAGAGAGTTAAGTACATATATGCAGACGCCACCAGACACCCTTTCATAAGCTGCCAGGTTCTTATAATAACCCCTATAGCCACGGAAGGTGGGGGTTCGCATTGCTGGAAACCAAGTTTCCTGAAGAGCAATGCAGGGAACAGGGGAAACACTCAGAAGCATCCGGAGCTCAGGCAGGTGGCGGAAATAACCGCTGCAGTTCCACTGGAGAATAGAAGCAGGAAGGGACTGGGAGGGCATGAAGGCGACTAAGCGGTAGACGGCGCCTCAGAGACAACTGCCGCCACCGGGGGAGAGATAGCTGTGTCCATAGGAGAGGCCCCCAAGGGTTCCGTGAGGGCGAGATCCGCGGCAGAGGAGAGGATCTCCACCTCATCCCCGGAGCCAGAACTATTTATAGCAGGCGGTACTGAAACCGCCGGAACGTCCTTCTTCTTGGACACATTCCGTTCCTTCTTCTCGCATCTGTCCTTAGGGTTAGAGGGCTGGGAGAGCTTCTCAGAAGGAGCGTCGGAAGCTGACAACGACGCAGAAGCCCTACGACCAGCAGGTGGCGGAACCTTCAGCCACTGGCTGACATCCGGCTGAGTAGGAGAAGAAACAGAGGAAGGGAGAGCCCGGAGGGACCCCTTCCGCGAGAGAGGAACCGGCAGAGTCAACGCCGGCGGAGAAGAAGAGGGAGGGATCGAGCCCCCCGGTTTTGGAGCAGATGTCACTCCCGAAGTAAGCATGGGGGGAGCGACAGAAGAGGTGTAAGTAGGTTGTTTATGTTTTCTCTATGTAAGTAGGCTGTTTATGTTTTCTCTATGTAAGTAGGCTGTTTATGTTTTCTTATTGGCAACGTTACGTAGCGCTCAATATGAAAATCACTGGCTGTGCTGTGTGCAGTCTGTGGCTGCTTTGCATTGTTGTAATACTCGCCATTGTAGTGTTAGGCAGCTGGCTGTGAACAGCGCGTAGCGTTGCGCAGTTGGAGGTGAGCTGCCAGCAGTGGTGGATGTGAGGAGAGAGATGGCGGAGTTTTCAAATTTTTCATGAACTGCTATATTTATATGTGATGATATTAAGGTAAATACATTGTTTGTTCTCTATTAATATCTTTCATTTGCTAACTATCCCTATCAGTAGTTAGTGCCTTTAGTAGTCTGAATCTTTTATTTAGCTGGCAGTAGTGGCGCTCGCTGTATTGCAGTAGCTTGAGCAGCGAAGATTTTTGTGAGGTAAGTGATTTGTGAAAGGTATAGTTTAATGTTAGTCAGGGCCATTCTTTTGCAGGGAATTTTGAAAGTCAGATTGCGTTGCGCTAACAAAATATTGTGTGTCAGGTTAAGCACAGTCCTGTATAAATTGTTCAAAGGGGACGTTTCATATGTCGACCCTTAGCCGAGGATACCTCACTGGAATCTTCTGATTTTTTTCTTGTAGTTTGTGTATTTAGTGTAGCTTTTGTTTATTGCTAGCGCGTAATTGTAGAGAAAATCTCCTTTGTAGTTGCAGTCTTTCATTATTGTACAGTAAAACAGTTGTGGCATGCATATAGATTTGCACCAAGTATTTCGCAGCTGTAATTAACTAGATATTATTTTCAGTGTTATATTAATGTGTTCTCTTATTTTTGCTATTCAAATTGTGATTT
Organism: Schistocerca piceifrons; assembly: GCF_021461385.2. Classification (NCBI taxonomy): domain Eukaryota; kingdom Metazoa; phylum Arthropoda; class Insecta; order Orthoptera; family Acrididae; genus Schistocerca; species Schistocerca piceifrons. The sequence goes on from NC_060143.1 coordinate 586,079,464, forward strand.
TCTGTGTTATCGTGTGAAATATTGTGACAATAATGGCGTGTGAAAAACGTAACACTAGGCTCCAAACTAAATTGAGAAATAATAGTGACGACGAGCGTAGCTTATCGGCGCCGCCGAGTAATGAATTAACTAATGTTCAAAGTAGTAATTTGGTAACTGTGCACAGGGAAATGGAGCGGGCGTCAAATAATGGTGTAGACAGTGAAACAGGTAGTGAACAGGGAAGCATTATCGATCGATCGGTCGGCAATAGCTCGCCTCAGGAAGCCGAAATGACACGACACGATTTCGCAAATACTGTAGATTCAGGTTTTGGATCCTCACCGTTTTCTCAAATAAGTCAAGACACATTTTCTGCTTGTCAAAATGTGAATGTTTCCGGTGCAAATTCACTGCCGAAAAGCACTGAGGAACATGTTTCAGACACCAATGCATTGTTATTACAATTAATACAACAAATGGGACAAACACAGCAAAAGCTTCAAAAGTTAGACACAATGGAACAAAATCAGAGACAAACACAGCAAAAGCTTCAAAAGTTAGACACAGTGGAACAAAATCTTAAAAAGTTAGACACAGTGGAACAAAATCTTAAAAAGTTAGACACAATGGAAAAAAATCTTCGGAAGTTAGACACCACACTTGAACAAACACGTGAAGATTTAACTACTGAGTTACATAACATTGAATCGAAATGTCAAAAAGTGTGTAATGACGTAAAAACACAAATTTGCGAGCATTTTCAGCCTATTTTTTCGCGGCATGAAAATGCATTACAGAATCACGAAGCAGCCATAAAAGAACTGCAAACCATTGTTCATGAAAATCATGAGACCTTGTGGGCTAAAATTGACTCAGTTGCATCTACCGATTCGGTTACGCAACTTGCAAAAACTCAGGAAAACTTTAAGGACACAGTAGATATTCTGAAACTTGGTTCAGAAAAACACACTGAAGAAATAAGTACACTATCGGAGAAAGTAGCCGAACTTTCGGATCAGGTCACTAACTTATCTACAAAGGTAGATGATGATCTGAATGACACAAGACCCGTAGCCTTCACTGACACAGAAGAGTATGAACAAATCAGAAAATTCAAACAAAATCAGAATCAAATTAATACACAACACCAAAGAGAAATCCGGGAAGTACAAGATCAGCTGACACAGGTAATACAAGAATTACGTATTTCAGAGGACACTCGCGCTCCAACACGGGAAGAGGAACTTAGAAATACGCAAAAGCCACAAAATAATAACACAGGGCATTTCGGTAATTATGAAAGAAATTGGCAAGGTACACCGAATTTTGAGATGGAACCGCCGACACGACGTAACAATGACCGATATGCTACTCGCCGACACGATGATTTTGACTATAAGCTGTTCATTACAACACGTAAATTCAAAACATTTAAGAATTCTGGCAACGACATTCATCCACAAGCATGGCTCCATCAATTCTCTCATTGTTTTCCTCCCAACTGGTCGTTGGAACACAGATTAGAATTTATGTGTGGCTACTTAGAGAATGAACCAGCTGTAAGAATGCGATCGGTCATTCACGATTGCCACAGTGAAGGAGAATTTTACCATGCCTTCCTCTCAGCATATTGGTCTCAAGCCACACAAGACCGCGTAAAACATAACATCATAATGATGAAACATTTCGAACAATCTGAATTTTCCAGTCTTGTCAAATATTTTGAAGACATGTTGCATAAGAATCAATATCTTTCAAACCCATACAGCCCCTCAGAACTCATCCGCATTTGCTTACTCAAATTGCCTGAACATTTACGACACATTATTTTAGCAGGACGTTGCAAAGACGACATTGAAGCATTTCAGGGACTGTTACAAGAACTGGAAATTGACACAGACCGTCGCGGGATGCGAAAACAGGAAAACAATCACTACAGGTCACATACGTCACAATTCCGCGATGACAGAAACAATAACTGGACACGAAAAGGCTATTCTTACAACGCAAATCATGACCAAAACAGACACCACCCATATGACAACCGCTGGCACAGTAATAATAGTTACAGAGAAAGATCGCATTTCCGTAGTAATGACTGTCACAGAGACAATCAGAGAAACAGACAATATGGGAACCAAAATAATTATTATCAATGGAGGCAGAATAACTTCAGACGCAACAGTTTGGCGCACAGTTACGATTCAGGGAGAAATTCTCCACTATGTGACCGACAAGAAAGAAACTATGGAATCTACCGACATGACGACAGACGATATGATCGTAACGACAGACCTGAATTCCATCAGAACTGGCGGGATTCAAACAGAGCAGGGCCATCTCGTCATGGTGAATTTGTAGAAGTTAGGTCTCCAAACCCCAATAACGACGCGCGCCAACAAAGGGACAGACAATGACTCACACCGCATGCAGCAGGCAGCCGCGTGCGCCCGCTAGCTCAGAGAAAAATAACATAGACGCTAACCTTGAGAAAAATTCCAGTATTCTTTACCGACGTATACCGCCTGACAATTGCATTCAAGTTCAAACTCTGAGCACTATGAAGAGTAAAGGATTGCACCACACTTCACATGTAAAACCATTTATTGACAGATAATCTGCCTTTTAACTTTGTCTTTGCCATAAAACGTTTCACTTCACGTTACTAGTATGCTTTAGAAACTGTTACCATGCAACAATGTTTGAAGTTAAATATCCAATCAAGAACCAAGAGAACTTATTTAAACAGAAATGACGAATGCATTGTTATAGTGAACAGACGTCACAGTGTTATTGTGTGTGTACATTCTTGCTTGTTTGTTGCACGATTACGTAACGACTATAAGGCTCACATACTTAGAACATTTACCAGTACTGCTAATGAGATTTTAATGCAACATTTTGGTTTACTTGAAAATACATTCCGGATTTAAAGTACTTTCTGAGAGATACCAGATGACACAGAGGTTAGTTTATGTGACAGCTACACGATTTTTATCACGACGCTACTAATGAGTGACAATTTACAATGTTGCTTTTGCGGTGTATCTGTTTTATATCTGCACAGTTTTTCTGAATTCTTCTGGAAAGTAAAACATGTTTTAGTAGTAACTTTTGTGGTATAGCAACAATGAGACAGCCTTTTTCGTGGCACAACATTACGTTACTGTACAGTACTTTCTTCATCACGGCAATAAGCGTAATAACTAAGACATTTATACGCAAAGCATTTCACTTTTGTGTATTATGAGGTAAGTACATTGACTTCTGCAGCACTTAGCTTTCGGAGGAAAATAACTACGACACTTTCACAGAGATTATCTTACAACAAGATGCACATTTAGGGCTACAGGACACGCATTTGAGTGATTAATTTTGTACTTTAAAAATTTATTTTTTAAGATATTTGAAGTACAATGATACGAAGTTTTTCCATGATACATTTCATTCCATTGCTGTAATCTGTAACACCTGAGGGTATAATTACATTAATCCTCAGGGGGGTACACGCCTACTTTGTGTACCATGTGTGTGGCAACCACAAGGAACCCTAGCTAATATGGTATTTGCTTATACAACTTTACACATCGGTACCATATTTCTCTAACACAGAATTACACAGCTATCTGATTATTTGACAGAGAAACAAACATTCTTTTTATTACATCAGTGACAGATGTTTACGCAATTACACAGTTGGATAACTTCACACTTATGAAATTGTATTTTGTCTGTACTTTGTAAACTGTTCATATGTTTTTGGAACCATTGTGATACTATGAGTGCTTTGAATGATGTATTTGGTATGGATTCATGATTTTTAAAGTACGTTGAGGCAGATGACACTTTTGACATGAGCAGAGAATTTTTTTAATTATTGGAGGAAGCTACGACGATTTTGAGATTTGACCGAGGTGTTATGATGTTATTTTTACGACGACGATGTGTATTATGCTGCTGAGGTATGTTTACGATTAATAGGCTGAGGCTATATGAGTTATTTGATTATGCTTCATATTTATAATGACGAAATATTGACGAGTGTCGATGGATACGTATATGTGTAATGAGGTAAGGAGTAATGAATAGTGGGTAGGGACTCTTGACTTGTGAAAAAGGATGTTGGAAACCAAGAATCGTACTTTAAGAGTTATGACATGTGTGAATTATGTGTGAATGTATCACAATGCCACTGAACATTTTTTGGACACTTATATTTATAGGATTTTGTTTCTACAGATTTGCAACGCTAATTCTTGACCTGTGAAATATTTTTATATGAGACTACCACGGTAGCAGAATCTCCTGTCGTAAATATTTCCGTACAAAAGTTAAGTGACCACCTGCACGTAATGCGTCGCGGGCACCCAGCTGTGTCAGACGCCTGGAGAAAAAGCCATTATTGCGAGCCCTTTTCAGCGGCACAGGTAGAAAAAAAAAAAGAAAGGGAAGGCCATTGTACGCGCTACTGACATCTCCTTGTTGAAAGCATACTGTGGAGCTCGTAATTTATGATATTTACTGAAATGCCTAATGAAACGATGAGAAACATTTCACAGCTATTGTCTTGCTAGTTAAGAAAAATGCCATATGGCTTGCTTTATGTATTTATTTACACATTTTGTTTAATATCAAGTTTCTAGCTGCACTGCAGCAATGGTTAAAATAAAATTTAATATATGTACTAATATAAATATTTTCTGCCTACAGATCCAGTAAATAATTTTATGATCCATCCAAAACAAATGAGGGAGCACAAAAAGAAATTTCCCTTCACAGGAATTCCATAAATAATTTTTTTACGATTTGGTAACTTATCTACTAGCATAAGTTTTTGTGATGCATCACTCTAATGTTAAGATGTGACATAGGTATTAGACATGGCCATTTTAGTGTAATATTTTTTCTGCTTGCGCTATGTCATGTTTAGGTATAAGTTGCTGCTGTTTGCCAGGCATAGTGTTATTGAATTTGACTTTTGCTCATTTATGCTGCTAGCTTTGCCAATTTGCATTTTTTGCATTGCTGTTTGTGTTGATTTGTTATGTGATGCTGCATTGCCTCGTCCCTTAGTTTAGCATCTGAGCTCAGTAGATTTAAGTTAGCTTAAGAGGGGGTAGCCTCTAAGAGAATGAGTTGCAATGAATTGGAAGAAATGCATTGAGAAAACAGGTTTAGGTAGGATTTTCTTGGAAATAAATGTTGAGGTAAGAAATGTGTGAACATATAAATACAGAAAGCATGCTTAGATAGAATTTTTTTTGGTGGAAACAGAGGATGAAATAAGAGGAAAGATATATGAAGTTTTGGGTTGGACTGCAGTACCAAATGTTACACTGAAAACGAACCCTGTCCTTTCCTATTGGTGTTATCCCACTATGTGTTTGTGTACCCTTGAGTATTTGTCTTCTTCCTGTCTCTGTGCACTGTTTCATAGAATTTTTTTTCTCTTCTAATACTAAGCTATATTCACTATGAGGAGGAATACTGTTATCCTCAAATATAAGTTGCATTAATAATATGTTATTTTCTTTGTAAAGTTGTTTACAATTCTGTTCTGTTTCAATGTTCATGTGTGAAATTAATGTTTCGAAAACTATTCTCATTATTTTATGTATGTACTTATGTCACTATTTTTGTAACACTCATGTATATGTTTATTTCTATTCTTTTGTAAAGCCTGTACTACAAATGTTATCTGTATTATTATGTTTTTAATGATGTATTTTGTACCTTTGTAATTGTATTCTTATGTTATAAAATTGTAATTGTCACCAGTTCATGACATTATTAACTTGTAAGTTACATTTCACTGCACACGTTTCTGTTGGTCATAGTACATGGACAATATGTGAGAAGCAGGAACTGATAGTGTTTGCACGTGTGTTAATAATTCAGCAAGGGACTGGATAACAGCATTGCTGGTTCTAAGGACAATTCCAAAAACTTTGTGAGCGCACAAGTGGTGGTTATGGACTTGCTACATTATTCGCAAGACTCTTCAATGGTGATTGTGCACCTGCACAGTCACAACAGATGGCTGCTGGCTATCTCTACAAGGACTACAGTGGGTCTACATCTTTGATGATCCATCAATATCCTTATTTCTACAAGGACTGCAGTGGGTCTGCACCTCTGATGGCCCACCAAACCTGTAATCTCTACCAGGACTACAGTGGGTCTGCTCTGTGATGACTTACCTACAATATTCTTCAAAACGTCGAATGAACTCTGCTGTGGGTTTGCTCTGTTGTGGCCCATTATCTGTCAACATGTCAAGAGTCAGCACTGTCTTTCCGTTGGAAGGACAACACTACTTCTTCAAGACTGCATGGAAATCCACTACTTCTGTGTGCATTTTCTTCTACTGCTCAGACTTTGAGAAAAACACTACTATTTTACCGTGATGAATGATCAGGACTGTCTTTATGGACTGTGAGAAAATTTTAGCTTTTGACCAACATTGTATCAATAAGTGTGTGCATTTGATTTCTTTGTTATTGTAATTATGAAAAATTTTATCAAATCATTATTGGCCACTGCCCAAAAAAAATTTGTAAAATTTTTTGTGGGGAGCATGGGGGCTATGTAAGTAGGTTGTTTATGTTTTCTCTATGTAAGTAGGCTGTTTATGTTTTCTCTATGTAAGTAGGCTGTTTATGTTTTCTTATTGGCAACGTTACGTAGCGCTCAATATGAAAATCACTGGCTGTGCTGTGTGCAGTCTGTGGCTGCTTTGCATTGTTGTAATACTCGCCATTGTAGTGTTAGGCAGCTGGCTGTGAACAGCGCGTAGCGTTGCGCAGTTGGAGGTGAGCTGCCAGCAGTGGTGGATGTGAGGAGAGAGATGGCGGAGTTTTCAAATTTTTCATGAACTGCTATATTTATATGTGATGATATTAAGGTAAATACATTGTTTGTTCTCTATTAATATCTTTCATTTGCTAACTATCCCTATCAGTAGTTAGTGCCTTTAGTAGTCTGAATCTTTTATTTAGCTGGCAGTAGTGGCGCTCGCTGTATTGCAGTAGCTTGAGCAGCGAAGATTTTTGTGAGGTAAGTGATTTGTGAAAGGTATAGTTTAATGTTAGTCAGGGCCATTCTTTTGCAGGGAATTTTGAAAGTCAGATTGCGTTGCGCTAACAAAATATTGTGTGTCAGGTTAAGCACAGTCCTGTATAAATTGTTCAAAGGGGACGTTTCAGAGGGTTTGCCCCCAACTGCTAAGGGGGCAACAGAGGAAGGCTTGCCCCCAGACACTAGGGGGGCAGACAGAGATGCACGGCCCCGAGGGCCCACCGAAGGCGGCACAGATGAGGCGACAACCGCCGCTCTCGAGGGCGACGATAACGTGGCTGCAGCATAAGATGTTCGAAGGGAAGCAGGATACAACTTTTCAAATTTCAGTTTGGCCTCTCGATAAGTAAGCCGGTCCAGGGTATTAAATTCCATTATCTTCCGTTCCTTATGAAGAACGGGACAATCTGGCGAGCAAGGAGAGTGGTGCTCCCCACAGTTGACACAGACAGGCAGAGGCACACATGGAGAATCGGGATGAGAGGGGCGTCTGCAGTCTCGACATGTGGCGCTGGATGGGCAACAGGAGGACATATGCCCAAACTTGCAGCACTGGAAGCACCGCATCGGGGGAGGGACGTATGGCTTGACGTCACAATGGTAAACCATTACCTTGACCTTCTCGGGCAAGACATCACCCTCGAAGGACAAGATAAAGGCACCAGTGGCCACCCTGTTAGTCTTGGGTCCTCTGTGTACACGACGGACAAAATGTACATCACGTCGTTCCAAGTCGGCTCTCAGCTCGTCGTCGGATTGTAACTATAGGTCACGATGGTAAATAATCCCCTGGACCATATTTAAGCTACTGTGGGGAGTGACGGTAACAGGGACGTCACCCAGCTTATCACACAAGAGCAATGCTCGTGACTGGGCTGGGGAGGACGTCTTGAGGAGGATAGACCCATTCCTCATTATAGACAACCCCGCCACTTCCCCAAACGTATCCTCCAGGTGTTCCACAAAAAAACAGAGGCTTCGTCGTAAGAAAGGAGTCACCATCAGTCCTGCTGCAGACAAGGTATTGTGGGACATAAGGCTCCCACTTGGCACTAGATCGGCGTCCCTCCCACGGCGCAGCCAACGAAGGGAACGACTGAGGGTGATATTGCGCAGCATCAAAGTCAACTCTGCCTCGCTTAGAGACGCTGGTGGCCGTGCGACCATCAGCTTGGTGTGATTTATTGCGCTGCATTGCGCCACATCCGCCCAGATGCCACCTACTCCCAATGAGGCCTCTCCCCAAGGGCGCCACCCAGCCAAAGCAACGGGTACCTGGCCGATATCCCATTGCCCGGAGTCCCCGCGCCCCAGACAAGATAGGCACATACTCCTTGGCATGCGTGGGGAGGAAACAGCTCTGGCATCTGTAGTTCGATCCCTGCGTGGTCAGGGGGCTACCACCAAGAGGGTACATGACGACCCCACCACAACGGACTGGCTATCGTGCTGGATTTTAGGTGTTGAAAGGGTCCACAGTTGTTGGGGGCGCTAAGAAGCGGATTGCGCACTAGACTAGAAGGAGGCAACCCAGAAGACGTTGGGTGTAAATCCCGCCACACGACAATAGGTGGCATGCAAGATGATGGTGCATGATGGACCAAGTGAAAAACACCACATAAGGCGTCCTTCCCCAAATGACACGCACTAACAACGGAAATTTGGAAAAAGGGTGGTCAAACCTAAGAGGGGACCATCACATTAAGGCCGAAACGTTGGAGACTCCTTTTAGTCGCCTCTTACGACAGGCAGGAATACCACGGGCCTATTCTTACCCCCAATCCCGCAAGGGGGTTGTAACCTTTGTACGTTCACATTGACCATGAAAAACAGAAATTTCATCGGGATTGAATACAACAGGCACCATGACGACTTCCGTCCTGGGGAGTAACACATGAAGCCGTCCGTGATTGGCATCTATCCTGGGAGTCCAGTAGCAGTTTCCGATGCACCACTGCAGGTTTACTGCGACCTTTGGACCTTCACATTGACCATGAAACACAGAAACTCCATCGGGATTGAATACAACAGGCAACATACCTACTTCTGTCCAGCGGAGTAACGCTTCAAGCCGCCTGAGCTTCGCATCTGCCTGGGAGTCCAGTAGCAGTTCCGATGCACCACAGTGGGTTTACTACCACCTTTGAACCTTAGCATTGACCATGAAACAGAGAAATTGCATCGGGATTGAATACAACAGGCACCACGCCGACGTATGTCCACGGTAGTAACGCTTCAAGCCACCTGAGATTCGCGTCTGCCCTAGGAGTCCAGTAGCAGTTTCCAATGCACCACTGCCGGTTTACTGTAACCTTTGCAGCTTCACATTGACCGTGAAACACAGAAATTGAATCGAGATTGAATAGAAAAGGCACCCTGATTGGTTGGTTTGTTTGGGGGATTAAAGGGACCAGACTGCCACGGTCATCGGTCCCTATTTCGAAAAAACTAAAACCACCCAAAGAGAATAAAAACGAACAACAGGAAAGACGGCAGACGACACAGGACAAGAAATACTCCGACAGAGAGCAGACAAAACAAAGTATAATGTCACCGAGTGTGACGGTGGTTGGTTGGTTTGTGGGATTAAAGGGACCAGACTGCGACGGTCATCGGTCCCTTTTTCCAAATACTAAAACACCCACAGAGAATAAAAACGAGTAACAGAATAGATCACTGACAACACAGAACAAGAGAGACTTAGACAAAGACCAGACAAGACGAACTAAAATCACACAGAGTGTGACGGTGGTTGGCCGACCATAGAAACAAAGAAGGAAAAGCCAACCACCGAGAAACGCATTAAAAACTCAGATTAAAATCGTAGGCCAATGGCCAGAATTAACACAAAAGAAAATAACAAACACACAGAGTAAACGATAAAAACCCCCTGCCCGAATAAAACGTAAAACTAAACCAGCCATAACAGGGTCATCAGATAAAAGTGCAGGGAGCGTACCAGGCAGCGCAAAAGTCTGCCTGAGCACAGCTAAAAGCGGACACTCCAAGAAGATGAGCACCACAGATAAAATGGAGCCGCAGCGACACAGAGGTGGGTCCTCACGGCTCAATAAGTGGCTGTGCGTAAGCCGAGTGTGCCCAATGCGCAGTCGGCAGAGGACGACAGACTCCTTGCGAGAGACGCGCAAGGAAGGGTGCCACACAGTCGTCGTCTCCTTGACGGCACGAAGTTTGTTATGGGTGGCAAGACCGCGCCATTCAGCGTCCCAAAGCGAGGAAATGTGTCGGCAGAGGACTGCCCTCAAATCAGTCTCCGGAAGGCCGATGTCCAGAGATGGTGTACTGGTGGCCTCTTTCGCCAGGCGGTCAACATGTTCATTGCCGGGTATCCCAACATGGCCGGGGGTCCACACAAAGACCTCAGAGCGGCCGCTATGGGCAAGAGTATGCAGGGACTCCTGGATAGCCATCACCAGACGAGAACTAGGGAAACACTGGTCGAGAGCTCGTAAACCGCTCAAGGAACCGTTACAGATAATGAAGGACTCACCTGAGCGGGAGCGGATATACGCTAGGGCTCGAAACATGGCGACCAGCTCAGCAGTGTAAACGCTGCAGCCAGCCAGCAAGGAACGTTGCTTAGAATGGTTCCCTAGAGTTAGCGCATAATGGACACGACCAGCAACCATCGAGCCATCAGTGTAAACAATGCCAGAGCCCTGATACGTTGCAAGGATGGAAAGAAAGCGGCGGCGGAAAGCCTCCAGAGGGACTGAGTCCTTTGGGCCCTGTGCCAATTCCAGCTGAAGGCGAGGGCGAGACACACACAATAGGGGTGTACGCAGAGGTGCCTGGAAAGGAGGCGGAAGAGGCAAAGCCCCAAGCCCGGAGAGAAGCTCTCGGACGCAGACCGTGATCGTACATCCAGCCCTGGGCCAGCGTTCTGGAAGATGGACGTGCGACTGTGGGAATAGTAGCCGATAGTTAGGATGCCTGGGCAAGCTGAAAACATGGGCAGCGTAAGATGCCAGCAAACGTTCGTGGCGTAACTGCAGTGGAGGGATACCCGCCTCCAGAAGTATGCTGCCCACTGGGCTGGTCCAGAAGGCACCAGTGGCAAGGCGTATCCCGATGTGGAGGATTGGGTCCAGCACCCGCAACGCAAATGGGGATGCTGAGCCATAAGCCAGGCTCCCATAATCCAGACAGGAGTGGATTAACGCCTGGTAGAGCCACAACAGGGTAGATCGGTTGGCGCCCCAGCGGGTGTGGCTGAAGCATCGCAGAGCGTTTAGATGCCGCCAACAGATCTGTTTAAGCTGCCGAACATGAGGCAGCCAAGTCAACCGAGCATCAAAAACCACCCCCAAAAACCTATGTGACTCCACCACTGCAAGAAGTTCGCCGTCAAGATAAAGCCGTGGCTCTGGGTGGACAGTGCGTCACTGGTAGAAATGCATAACGCAGGTCTTGGCTGCTTAAAACTGGAACACATGAGCTACAGCCCAAGACAGCGCCTTACGGATAGCGCCCTGTAGCTGCAATGCCAATAGAGCTGTAGTAAAGGCAGAAGTAGTCAGCATACAAGGACGCTCAGACAGACGTTCCCACCGCCACAGCGAGCCCGTTAATGGCTATTAAAAACAGGCAGACACTTAAAACAGAACCCTGGGGCACACTGTTCTTCTGGACTCGGGAGGAACTATGGGAGGCCGCGACTTGCACGGGGAAGGTACGATACGACAGAATATTGGGGATAAAGATCGGCAGAGGGCCCCGAAGACCCCATCCATGAAGCGTAGAAAGGATGTGATGACGTCATGTCGTATCGTATGCCTTCTGCATGTCGAAAAAGACAGCGACCAGGTGTTGACGGCGGGCAAAGGCAGTACGGATGGCCGACTCCAGGGTGGTTGGTTGGTTTGGGGGATTATTGGTTGGCTGGTTGGGATTAAAGGGACCAGACTGCCATGGGCATCGGTCCCTTTTTCCAAATACTAAAAACACCCACAGATAATAAAAGTGATTAACAGAATAGAGCACAGACGACACAGAACAAGAGAAACTGAGACAAAGACCAGACAAGACGAACTAAAAACACAGAGCATGACGGTGGTTGGCCGACCATAGAAACAAAAAAAAGGAAAAGCCAACCACCATGAACACATTAAAAACTCAGGTTAAAATCAGAGGCTAAAAACCAGAATCAACATTAAGAAACATAAACACTCAGATTAAACGATAAAAACCCCCTGCCCGAATAAAATGCAAAACTATGTCCACCATGGCAGAGTCATCTATTAAAAGGGCAGAGAGCATGTCAGGCAGCGCAAACGTCTGCCTGAGCACAGATAAAAGTGGACAGTCCAACAAAATGTGGACCACTGTCAATACGGAGCCACAGCGACAGAGAGGGGGGTCCTCACGACGCAATAAGTGGCCGTGGGTCATCCGTGTGTGCCCAATACGCAGTCGGCAGAGGACGACAACTCCTTGCGAGAGACTCGCAAGGAGGAGTGCCACACAGTCGTCGTCTGCTTGACGGCACGGAGTTTATTAGGTCCGGTCAGACCACCCCATTCAGCGTCCCAAAGCGAGATAACTTTGCGGCGTAAGTCTCCGGAAGGCCAATGTCTAGAGTGGGTTCACTGGTGGCCTGTTTGGCCAGGCGGTCAACTCGTTCATTGCCCGGGATACCGACATGACCGGTGGTCAACACAAAGACTACAGAGCGGCCGCAACGGGCAAGAGTATGCAGGGACTCACGGATAGCCATCACCAGACGAGAATGAGGGAAACACTGGTCGAGAGCTCGTAAACCGCTCAGGGAATCGCTACAGATCACGAAGGACTCACCTGAGCAGGAGCGGATATACTCTAGGGCACGAAAGATGGCGACCAGCTCAGCAGTGTAAACGCTGCAGCCATCCCGCAAGGAACGTTTTTCGGAATGGCCCCCTAGAGTTAGCGCATACCCGACACGACCAGCAACCATCGAACCGTCAGTGTAAACAATGCCAGAGCCCTGATACGTGGCCAAGATGGAATAAAAGCGGCGGCGGAAGGCCTCTGGAGGGACTGAGTCCTTCGGGCCCTGTGCCAAGTCGAGCCGACGGCAAGGGCGACGAACACACCATGGGGGTGTACGCAAAGTGGCCCGGAAAGGAGGTGGAACAGTGAAAACCCTAGGCCCGGAGAGAAGCTCTTTGACACGGACCGCGATCGTACAACCTGACCGGGGCCGACGTTCTGGCAGATGGACGACCGATTGCGGGAACAGGAGACGATAGTTTGGATGCCCGGGCAAGCTAAAAACATGGGCAGCATAAGCGGCCAGCAAACGTTGGCGCCGTAACTGCAGGGTAGTGACACCTGCCTCCACTAGTATGCTGTCCACAGGGCTGGTGCGGAAGGCAGCAGTGGCAAGTCGTATCCCACTGTGTAGTAGTGGGTCCAGCACTCGCAATGCAGATGGGGAAACGGAGCCATAAGCCAGGCTCCCATAATCCAGACGGGACTGGATTAACGCCTGGTAGAGCCGTAACAGGGTAGATTGGTCGGTGCCTCAGCCGGTGTGGCTCAAGCATCTCAGAACATTTAGATGCCGCCAACACGCCTGCTTAAGCTGCCGAATATGAGGCAGCCAAGTCAACCGGGCATCAAAAACTACACCCAAGAAACTGTTGGTCTCAACCACAGCAAGGAGATCATCGGCAAGATAAAGCTGCGGTTCAGGATGGACTGTTCGGCGCCGGCAGAAATGCATAACGCGGGTCTTGGCAGCCGAAAACTGAAAAACATGTGCTACAGCCCAAGACTGCGCCCTGCAGATAGCGCCCTGTAGCTGACGATCAACAGCTGCAATGCTAGTAGATGGTTGGTTGGTTGGTTTAATGATTAAAGGGACCAAACTGCAAAGGTCATCGGTCCCTTGTTTCGTAGAAACACAGAGCACAGTGAAACTTTCCACCAGTCAGGCGAAGCACTAAAATAAAAATTCCGGGGAAAGAAAGTCCCCATGGTCAATGGTAAAACAACACGGAAACCGGAGCACAGCAACAAAACCAACAGAGAGAACAAAGGTAGAAGGAATTAAAACTGCACAGCAGAGGACTGTGGCTGGCTGATCACGAAAATAATAGGATGAGTTAGCCACTCTGCAACACGTTGGTTGGTTGGTTGGTTGGTTGGTTGGTTTGAGGATTAAACGGACCAAACTGCATAGGTCATCAGTCCCTTGTTTCATAAACACACAGAGCACAGTGAAACCATCCATTAGTCATTCGAAACACAAGATAGAAAGTCCAGGGGAAGAAAATCCCCAAGGTCAATAATAAAGAAACATGGAAAGCAGAGCACAGCAATAAAAACAACAAAGAGAAGAAAGGCAGAAAGAATTAAAACTGTTCAGCAGAGGATCGTGGCTGGCTGATCACGAAAATAAGAGGATGAGCCAGCCACTCTGCAACACGGTAAAACCTCCAGCCTAAAAGATTAGGATGGAGTCGAATTACAACACAAAACTAATTAAAAGATACAGCTCAAAAGAGGGTGATGTTAAATAAAATTAAATGGACCTATAAAAGCCGCTTGCGCGAATAAAACTTAAAACCCGATCTGCCATAGAGACATTGTCACCTAAAAGAGAGGATAAATCACCCTGGAGATTAACAGCACGCCTGAGAGCGGTTAAAAGAGGACATTCCAACAATATATGGGCCACCATTATGGTTTCACCACAGCGACAATGAGGGGGGGTCCTTTCGACGCAACAGATGATCATGCGTCAGCCAAGAGTGGCCAATGCAGAGCCTACAGAGAATAACAGAATCCCTGCGAGAGGCCCACATGGAGGAACCCCACACGGTCGTGGTCTCCTTTACACGCTGCAGCTTGTTGGGTACAGACAGAGTGCGCCATTCGTCTGCCCACATTCCCAAGACCCGACGGCGTAACACCGATCGGAGATCAGTTGCCGGGAGGCCGATCTCCAATGGCAGTTTGCGGGTGGCTTCTTTAGCTAACTTGTCGGCATGTTCGTTTCCCGCTATCCCAACGTGTCCCGGGGTCCATATGAACACCACTGAACGTCCACGCTGTTCAAGAGCATGAACGGACTCCTGGATGGCAACAACAATGGGATGGCGTGGGTAGCACTGGTCAAGAGCCTGTAGACTACTGAGAGAGTCACTGCAAATGGCAAAAGACTCTCCAGTGCTGGTACGAATACGCTCAAGGGCACGAAAAATGGCTGTTAGCTCTGCGGTGTAAACACTGCAGCCGTCCGGCAAGGAGCGCTGGTCTACATAGTCTGCATGAGCATAAGCGCACCCCACACGGCCATCAACCATCGAGCCATCTGTATAGATAGCCTCCGAATCGCGGGATGCGTCGAGGAGAGCAAGAAATTGGCGGCGCAAGACTGCAGGAGGAACTGAATCCTTTTGCCATTGTGAGAGGTTCAGCCGAAGCTGCGGCCGACGAATACACCAAGGTGATGTATGTGGGTGGACCTGAAAAGCAGATGGAAGAGGCAAAGACTAAAGGTCACTAAGGAGCGACCAAACACGGATCCCAATTGTATGACCTGATCGCGGCCGCCGGTGGGGGATATGGACTGCCGCATTAGCGAAAAGGAGATGGTAGTTAAGGTGATGGGGCAAACAATGGACGTGTGCAGCATAGTTAGCTAACAGTTGTTAACGCCTGATGCGAAGTGGAGGAACCCCAGCCTCAGCAAGGAGGCTATTAACAGGGCTGGTGCGGTATGCTCCTGTCGCCTGTCGAACCCCACAGTGGTGAACAGGGTCCAGCAGTTGCAACACTGAGGGCGACGCTGAGCCATATGCCACACTCCCACAATCCAGTCGGGACAGCACGAGGGCTTTGTAGAGCTGCAGCAGCGTGTTACGATCTGCACCCCAAGTTGTGTTGCTGAGGCAGCGGAGGGCATTCAGATGCTGCCAGCACTGACGCTTGAGCTGACGAATATGTGGAAGCCAAGTAAGCCGGACATCGAACAGCAATCCCAGAAAACGGTAAGTGTCAACAACCCTGAGCATGGCATCCTGAAGATAGAGCTCAGGGTGGGGATGGGCAGTTCGACGCCGACAAAAGTGTATAACACAAGTCTTCGCAAGAGAAAATTGAAACTCATAGGCTAGGGCACACGCCTGCGCCTTGTGTATGGCTCCCTGCAACCTACGTTCAGCAACACTAATGGTGGAGGAGCTGAAAAAGATGCAGAAATCGGCAGCATATAACGTGGGTGAGACAGATGACCCCACTGCTGCTGCAAAACTGTTAATGGCTACAAGGAAAAGTGGCACGCTCAATAAAGAGCCCTGTGGTACGTCATATTCCTGGACATGAAGTGAACTATGGGATGTGCCAAGTAAAACGCGGAATGTCCGAACAGATAAAAAATTCTTAGTAAAAATGGGGAGAGAGTCCCGGAGTCCCCACCCGTGCAACGTGGCGAGAATATGGTGCCGCCAAGTCGTGTCATATGCTCTGGAGAAGTCGAAAAACACGGAGACGAGGTGTTGGCGCCTGGAAAAAGCAGTGCGGATTGCAGACTCAAGGAAGACCAAAGTATCGGCGGTGGAACAGCCCTGACGGAAGCCGCTCTGGCACGGAGCCAGAAGACCCCGAGACTCGAGCAGCCAACACAGCTGTCGACTCACCATACGTTCCAAAAGCTTGCACAGAGTGTTGTTAAGCGGGTCCTTACCAGGCTTCAGCACCGGGATGATGGTACTTTCTTGCCACTGCGACGGAAAGACACCATCGCCCCATATGCGGTTGAAGATGGCAAGAACATATCACTGACAGTCCGGGGACAGGTGTTTGAGCATCTGATTGTGGATGCCATCTGGCCCAGAGGCTGTATCGGGGCACTGTGGCAGGGCCCTTTGGAGTTCCCACGAACTAAATGGGGCGTTATACGCCTCAGGGTGGCGAGAAGCAAAAGAAAGCCATTTACCTTCGTTCCGGCGTTTTAGCGTGCGAAACGCAGGCGGGTTATTCCCTGATGCAGACGCCCGAACATAGTGCTGAGCGAAATGCTCTGCAATTACATCGGCATCGGTGCATAGCGCCCTGTTGATGGAAAGCCCTTGGACACCTGTAGAGTGCTGCAATCCAAAGATGCGCCGAATCTTCATCCACACCTGGGAGGGTGAAGTACGGGAACCAATGGTGGAAACGTACCTCTCCCAGCACTCCTGTTTCCGCCGTTTGATGAGCCGCCGGACCTGAGCACGGAGACGTTTGAATAAAATGAGGTTCTCCAAAGACGGGTACCGCTTATGTCGCTGGATAGCCCGCCGACGCTCTTTAATGGCTTCAGCGACCTCCGGCGACCACCAAGGCACTGACTTTCACTGGGGGCACCCTTACGAACGAGGAATGGTACGTTCTGCAGCAGAAACAATCGCTGCAGTCAGTGTCTCAACCGCTACATCGATGGTACCATGGGGGAGAGGTTCAACAGTGGCAGCAGAGGAGAACACTTCCCAGTTTGCCTTGCTAAATACCCATCTGGGCAAGGGTTCAGGGGAGGGACGCTGGGGTAGTGAAAGGAAGATGGGAAAATGGTCCTACCACACAGGTCGTCATGGACTCTCCAGTGGACCAATGGTACAAGCCCTGGGCTGCACAACGACAGACCTATGGCCGAGAATGTGCCATGCGCCACACTGAAATGTGTGGTGGCGCCAGTATTTAAGAGGCAGAAGTCGAGTTGGGAGATGAGATTCTCGACATCTCTGCCTCGGCCAGTTATCTTCGTTCCTCCCCACAGGGGATTGTGGGCGTTAAAATCCCCAAGGAGAAGAAAAGGCGTGGGGAGTTGGATGACAGGTGCAGCCAATTCGGTCAGGGGGACTGTACCACCCGGAGGGAGATAGACACTGCAGACGGTTATGTCCTGGGTAGTCCTTACACGTACAGCTACAGCTTCCAATGATGTTTGAAGGGGCACAGGAGCACTATATACAGAGGTAAGGACATACACGCAGGCTCCACATGACACACTATTGTAAGTGCTACGGTTGCAGTAATAACCCCTGTATCCACGACGGACAGGGGTCCGCATTGCTGGGAACTAGGTTTCCTGGAGGGCAATGCATAAAACAGGTGTCATGCTTAGGAGCTGACGTAGCTCAGGTAGATGGCTAAAATAACCGCCACAATTCCACTGGAGGAATGTACAAAGCGTGTCCTGTAGGGGCATTCAGGCACTGAAAAGGCAAATTACTTCGCAGGGTCACATGCTGCCACTGAGTGACGGACGTCGCTACGGCCATCGTTTCTGAGGAGATCGCGAGATCCAGATCATTAGGGGATGCAAAGAGCTCGACCTCATCCTCAGAGGCTGAGCTGACAGGAAGCGGTGGTGCGGGAACCACTGGGTCCTTATCCTTCTTGGAGAGCTTCCTCTTCTCTCTCTTGTCTTTGGGAGGAGGATTGGCATGCTGGGAGGGCGTTCCTGACGCATTATCAGGAACAGAGGAAGAGCGTGAAGCCCTTTGACCAGCAGCTGGTGGCTTCTTCAGCCACTGGCTAGTGTCTTGTGAGACACTGGGGAAGTCCTTGGAAGGGACTCCCCCAAGGGATCCCTTCCGAACAAGTGAGGCCGGAAGAGGCTGTTGCTTCTCCGGCTGAGCAGCTGGAGAGGGCTGTCGCTTCTCCGGCTGAGGAGCCAGAGAGGGCTGCCGCCTCTCTGGCTGAGAGGTGGGGACTGACGTCCCCAGTTGTTCGGGGCACACTGCTCCCAAACTGGATGTTTTGAGAGTAGTGGTGGGGCACGCGTAACGTGACTGTTCTGTGGGCGAACTGTGAAAGGAGTCTTTGCGGGTACTGGTGGCGGCAGTGTGACGGTAGCATAACTCATCAACATAGGTGTGGGGTGGAGTCGTTCTAGCTTCTTCTTTGCCTCTTGGTAAGTTAAACGGTCCAAGGTATTAATTTCTTGTATCTTCCGCTCTCTTTGGTAGACTGCACAGTCTGGTGAGCAGGGAGAATGTTGCTCCCCACAGTTAACGCAGGTGGGAGGCAGAGCACATGGAGCATTAGGATGTGAAGGTCGTCCACAATCACGACACATGGGGCTGGCAGTGCATCTGGAGGACATATGTCCGAGCTTCCAGCACTGGAAGCATCGCATAGGGGGCGGGACATAGGGCTTGACATCGCACTGGTAGATCATGACCTTGAACTTCTCAGGCAAGCAGTCACCCTCAAAGACCAGGATGAAGGCACCGGTAGCGACCCTATTATCCTTGGGCTCCCTAAAGACATGACGGACAAAGTGTACACCTCGTTGTGCCAGGTTCTCCCGTAGCTCGTCATTAGACTGTAGCAGAAGATCTTTAGGAAAAACAATAACCTGGACCAAATTTAAGAACTTATGGGGAGTGACGGTAACGGGGATGTCACCAAGCATCTCACAGGCGAGTAATGCCCGGGACTGTGCAGATGAAGCTGCTTGTATCAGAATGGCCCCGCTCCTCATTTTGGAAAGAGACGCCACTTCCCCAAACTTCGAGATTGCGCTCAAAGAAAAGAGGCTTAGTCCCCAAAAACGAATCCCCATCAGTTCTGCTGCATACAAGGTATCTGCGGCGAATATGGCTCCTGTCTGTCTGCAGCCCTACGTCCCTCCCATGGTGTGGCTAGGGAAGGGAACGATTTGGGGTTACATGTCACAGCGTTAAATTTCACCTTACCACGCTTAGAGACATTGGCAGTCAGGCGACCACCACATTGAGATGTCACCCGCTTCACTGAGGGGCGTCCGCCCCAATGCCACCCACTCCGACCAGGGGCTCTCCCCACGGGCGCCACTCAGCTACAGCAAAGGCGACCTGGTAGGATGGCCGTTGCCGGGAGTCCCGATGCCCCAGAGAGATGGGCGTCTACTCTTTGGCTTACATGGGGAGGTGTCAGCTCAGGCATCGGCAGTACGATCCCTGTGTTGTCAGGGGGCTACAACCTAGAGGGTACATGACGACCCCACCACAATGGGCTGGCTACCGTGCTGGATTTTGGGTGCCATGGGTAGTTCATAGTGATCATGGGTGCAGATGGTGATGCACTAAGGGTGTAACTTATACAATCCATCAGGTGTGTATGCCCAAAATGAGGGATGCAGGGTGCAGTTACGACGCCAAGAAGATAAAGAGTGCCAAGGTTTTAGGGCACAGAGAACTGATGGTGCACCACATAAGGTGTCCTTCCCAAAAGGCTCGTACTTCTGTTGAATTTGGAAAAATGGAAGTCAAACCCCAATGGAGACCATCACATTAAAGGCGGAAACAGTTGAGACTCCTTTTAGTCGCCTCTTACGACAGGCAGGAATACCGCGGGCCTATTCTTACCCCTGAACCCGCAGGGGGGAATTGCATCGGGATTTAATACAACAGGCACCATGCCAACTTCTTACCAGAGGAGTAACGCTTCAAGTCGCCTGAGTTTCGCGTCTTTCCTCGGAGTCCAGTAGCAATTTCCGGTGCACCACTGGAGGTTTACTGTAACCTTTCGACCTTCACTTTGGCCATGAAACACAGAAATTGCATCAGGATTGAATACAACAGGCACCACGCCGACTTCTGTCTAGGTTAGTAACGCTACAAGCCACCTGAGCTTCGCATCTGCCCTGGGAATGCAGTAGCAGTTTCCGATGCACCACTGCAGGTTTATTGCAACCTTTGGACCTTCACATTGACCATGAAATACATTAATTGCATCGGGATTGAATACAACAGGCACCATGCCGACTTCTGTCCAGGGGAGTAACTCTTCAAGCCGCCTGAGTTTCGCGTCTATCCTGGGAGTCCAGTAGCAGTTTCCAATGCATCACTGCTGGTTTCCTGTAACATTTGGAGATTCACATTGACCATGAAACACGGAAATATCAACGGGATTTAATACAACAGGCACCATGCCGACTTATGTCTAGGGGAGTAACACCTCAAGCTGCCTGAGCTCCGCATCTTCCCTTTGAGTCCAGTAGCAGATTCCGATGCACCACTGCGGATTTACTGCAACCTTTGGACCTTTACATTGGCCATCGAACACAGAAATTGCATCGGGATTCAATACAACAGGCACCATGCCGACTTATGTCCAGGGGATTAACACTTCAAGTCTCCTGAGCTTCGTACCTGACCTGGGAGTCCAGTAGCAGTTTCTGATGCGCCACTGCAGGTTCACTGCAAACTTTTGACTGTTGGTTGGTTTGTGGGGGGTTAAAGGGACCAGACTGCGATGGTCATCGGTCACTTTTTCCAAAAAAAAAAACGAAAATCACCCAAAGAGGATAAGAAACGAACAACAGAGAAGACGACACAGGACAAGAAAGACTCAGACAGAAATCAGACAATGCCAATTAAAATCACAGAGAGTGTGACGGTGGGTGGCCGACCATAGAGATAAAAAAGGAAAAGTCAACCTCCGAGAAAACATTAAAAACTCAGATTAAAAGGCCAGAATCAACACAAAACAATAAAATAAAACAGAAACACTCAGATTAAATAATAAAAACCCCCTGCCAGAATAAAACGTAAAACTAAGTCAGCCATAGCAGGGTCATCAGTTAAAAGCGCAGGGAGCGTATCAGGCAGCGCCAATTTCTGCCTGACCACAGCTAAAAGGGGGCAGGCCGCCCCGCAGCGACATAGAGGAGATTCCTCCCGGCGCAGTAAATAACTGTGTGTCAGCCGGCAGTGGCCCATGCGGAGCCGACAAAGGACGACTGAGTCCCTGCGGTTGGCTCGCATGGATGACCGCCACACAGGCGTCGTCTCCATAATGGCACAGAGTTTATTGGGCGTGATCCGATCGCGCCATTCAGCGTCCCAAAGCGCAAAAACTTTTCGGCAGAGGACTGCCCACAAATCAGTCCCTGAGAGGCCAACATCCAGAGATGTTTTACTCGTGGCCTCTTTCGCCAGGCGGTCAACATGTTCATTGCCCGGGATACCGACATGACCGGGGGTGCACACAAAGACCATAGAGCGGCCGCAACAGGCAAGAGTATGCAGGGACTCATGGATAGCCTTCACCAGACGAGAACGAGGGAAACACTGGTCTAGAGCTCGTAAACCGCTCAGGGAATCGCTACACATAACGAAGGACTCACTTGAGCAGGAACGGATATACACTAGGGCATGAAAGATGGCAACCAGCCCAACAGTGTAAACGCTGCAACCATCCTGCAAGGAACGTTGTTCGGAATGGTCCCTTAGAGTTAGTGCATACCCGACACGACCAGCAACCATCGAACCGTCAGTGTAAACAATGCCAGAACCCTGATACGTTGCGAGAATGGAAAGAAAGCGGCGGCGTAAGGCCTCTGGAGGGACTGAGTCCTTTGGGCCCTGTGCCAATTCCAGCTGAAGGCGAGGGCGAGGCATACACCACGGGGGTGTATGCAGAGATGCCCGGAAAGGATGCGGAAGAGGTAAGGAACCAATCCCGGAGAGAAACTCTTGGACGTGGACCGTGATCGTACATCCAGCCCTGGGCCAACGTTCTGGAAGATAGACGTGTGACTGTGGGAATAGTAGCCGATAGTTAGGATACCCAGGCATGCTAAAAACATGGGCAGCATAAGCAGCCAGTAATTGTTGTCGTCGTAACCGCAGTGGAGGGACACCTGCCTCCACTAGTATGCTGCCCACAGGGCTGGTACGGAAAGCACCAGAGGCAAGGTGTATCCTGCTGTGGAGGATTGGGTCCAACACCCGCAACGCATATGGGGATGCTGAGCCATAAGCAAGGCTCCCATAATCGAGACAGGACTGGATTAACGCCTGGTAGAGCCGTAACAGGGTAGATCGGTCGGCACCCCAGCGGGTGTGGCTCAATCATCGCAGAGCATTTAGATGCCG
The DNA here is from genome assembly GCF_021461385.2 of Schistocerca piceifrons. Taxonomy (NCBI): domain Eukaryota; kingdom Metazoa; phylum Arthropoda; class Insecta; order Orthoptera; family Acrididae; genus Schistocerca; species Schistocerca piceifrons. The sequence goes on from NC_060143.1 coordinate 586,102,380, forward strand.
CCAACACATCTGTTTAAGCTGCCGAATGCGAGGCAGCCAAGTCAACCGGGCATCAAAAACTACACCCAAAAACCTGTGGGTTTCCACCAGAGGAAGAAGTTCGCCATCAAGATTAAGCTGCGGCTCCGGGTGAACAGTGCGTCGCTGGCAGAAATGCATAACGCAGGTCTTGGCCGCCAATGAGCTACAGCCCAAGACTGCGCCTTACGAATAGCGTCCTGTAGCTGACGTTCAGCAGCTGCAATGCCAATAGAACTGTAGTAAAGACAGACGTTCCCACCGCAGCAGCGAGCCCGTTAATGGCTATTAAAAACAGGCAGACACTTAAAAGAGATCCCTGTGGCACACCGTTCTCCTGAACTCGGGAGGAACTATGGGAGGCCGTGACTTGCACGCGGAAGGTACGATACGACAGAAAATTGCGGATAAAGATCGGCAGAGGGCCCCGAAGACCCCATCCATGAAGCGTAGAAAGGATATGATGACGCCATGTCGTATCGTACGCCTTCCGCATGTCGAAAGAGACAGTGACCAGGTGCTGACGGCGGGCAAAGGCAGTGCGGATGGCCCACACCAGACTCACCAGATTGTCGGTGGCGGAGTGGCCTTTACGGAACCCACCCCGAGACGGAGCCAGAAGGCCCCGAGACTCCAGTACCCAATTCGAGCGCCGGCTCACCATCCGTTCAAGCAACTTGCAAAGAAAGTTGGTGAGGCTAATGGGACGGTAGCTGTCCACCTCCAAAGGGTTCTTGCCCGGTTTCAGAATGGGGATAACAGTACTTTCCCGCCATTGCGACGGAAACTCACCCTCGACCCAAATACGGTTGTAAAGGTCGAGGAGCCGTCGCTGGCCGTCCACTGAAAGGTGTTTCAGCATCTGGCCCAGGAGCGGTATCAGGACATCGGTTAGGGCACTGCGAAATTCCCACTCACTGAATGGAACATTGTAAGATTCTGGATGGTGGGTGCGAAAAGAAAGGCTCCAACGTTCCATCCGCTCTTTAATGGAGCGGAAGGCCAGGGGGTAATTCGCAGAGGTGGAACTCATAGCAAAATGCTCTGCCAAGCAATTTGCAATGACGCCGGAGTCAGTACAAACTGTTCCATTCAGTGAGAGTACAGGGACGCTTACAGGGGTCCGATAGCCGTAGAAGCGTCGGATCTTGGCCCAGACCTGCGATGGAGAGTCATGGAGGCCAATGGTGGACACATACTGCTCCCAGCACTCCTGCTTGCTTTGGCGGATAAGGCGGCGGCGCGCGCACGCAGCCGTTTGAAGGTGTTGAGGTGTTCAAGGCAGGGATGTCGCTTGTGACGCTGGAGCACCCGCCGGCGATCTTTAATCGCTGCAGCGATGTCAGGCGACCACCAAGGCACAGTACGCCGCCGACGGGACCCAGAAGAACGGGGAATGGCAGATTCGGCGGCAGTAACGATGCCGGTGGTGACCGATCGAACCACCGCATCAATGTCATCACTGGAGAGAAGCTCAATAGCGGCAGTGGAGGGAGACAAGTCCCAGTCAGCCTTATTCATAGCCCACCTGCAAGGACGCAGAGAAGACTGACGCTGTGGCAGTGACAGAAAGATCGGAAAGTGGTCACTACCACACAGGTCGTCATGCACTCGCCATTGGACAGGCGGTAAGAGGCTAGGGCTGCAGATGGAAAGGTCAATGGCGGAGTACGTGCCATACGCCACGCTAAAGTGTGTGGAGGTACCATCATTTAAAAGCCAAAGATCGAGCTGTGCTAATAAATGCTCAATGGTGGCACCTCGACCTGTCGCCACTGAACCACCCCACAAAGGGTAATGGGCGTTGAAGTCGCCCAGTAGCAAGAAAGGTGGCGGCAATTGGGCTATCAGAGCAGCCAGGACATGCTGCGCGACAGCACCATCCGGTGGAAGGTGAAGACTGCAGACGGTAACAGCCTGTGGCGTCCACATCCGAACAGCGACAGCCTCTAAAGCTGTGTGTAGAGGTACAAACTTGCTGTGAAGAGAGTTAAGGACATATATGCAGACACCACCAGACACCCTTTCATAAGCTGCCCGGTTCTTATAATAACCCTGATAGCCACGGAGAGCGGGGGTTCGCATTGTTGGAAACCAAGTTTCCTGAAGTGCAATGCAGAAGAAAGGGTGAAGGCTGATAAGTTGTCGGAGCTCAGCTAGATGGTGGAAGAAACCGCTGCAGTTCCACTGGAGGACGGTATTGTCCATGGATGGGAAAGGCATGAAGAGACTGGGGAGGCAGATTACGCCTCCTGGGCCCCTGCTGCTACTGAGTCACCACCTGTACAACAGCCATCCATTGTGTCCGAGGGACTGGCGAGATCCAGGTCCTCAGCGGACGCCACAATCTACACCTCATCTTCGGATGCAGAGTGAGAAGGTTGCGGTGGGACAGGTGCCACCACAATGTCAGGATGCTTGGGAGCCTTTTTCTTGGACTGCTTTGCGCGCTGTGCCTTAGGTGGTTCTGGCTGGGAGGGCCTCACTGGGTCAGTCTCAGGGACTGAAGACGATTGTGATGCCCCACGACCAGCGACCGGTGGTTGTTTGAGATACTTGCAGGTGTGCACTTTGGCACTGGGCAAAGCCTGGGATGGGAGGGCCCCAAGGGACCCCTTCCATGCGAGAGGAGCCGAAGAAGGCTCACGTTTCTCCGGCTGGGAAGGGGGAAAAGATGTCCCCGGTGGTTGGGGTGGTGTTGCTCCTGAAGTAGATGGAGCAGGAGCAACAGGGAGTGAAGTGCCCCCCACAACCAAGGGGGCCGGTGAATTCCGACAGAGCTGAGATCGAACTGTAGGTGACGACACTGTAGAGGTTCGAACCTGTGTTGCAGCAGTGGCATAGGTAGACGTCATGGGCACAGGATGTAGCCGTTCATATTTCCGCCTTGCCTCGGTGTAGGTCAGGCGGTCCAGGGTCTTATATTCCATTTTCTTCCTTTCCTTCTGGAAGGTCCGACAGTCCAGTGAGCAGGGGGAATGGTGTTCTCCGCAGTTAACACAGATGGGAGGCGGAGCACATGCAGTATTGGGATGCAAAGGACGTCCACAATCTCGATATGTGATGCCGGAAGTACAGCGAGATGACATGTGGCCGAACTTCCAGCATTTAAAACACCGCATCGGAGGAGGGATATATGGCTTCAGATCACAATGGTAAACCATCACCTTCACCTTTTCGGGTAAAACATCACCTTCAAAGGCCATGATGAAGACACCGGTGGCTACCTGATTATCCCTCGGACCCCGATTGACGCACCGGACGAAGTGAACACCTCGTCGTTCTAGGTTGGCACGTAGTTCATCGTCAGACTGCAGAAGAAGATCCCTGTGGAAGATAATACCCTGGACCATGTTGAGACTCTTATGCGGCGTGATGCTAACGGAAACATCCCCCAACTTGTCACAATCGAGCAACCTCCGTGACTGGGCAGAGGATGCCATTTTGATGAGTATTGATCCAGAGCGCATTTTGGACAAGCCCTCCACCTCCCCGAACTTGTCCTCTAAATGCTCCACAAAAAACTGGGGCTTGGTTGACATAAACGATTCCCCATCAACTTGTGTACACACAAGGAACCGAGGTGAATATTCTCCACTGCCTTCTTTTGCCATACGTTCCTCCCGTGGAGTGGCCAGTGAGGGAAATGATCATGGTTCGTATTGCTTGCCGTTGAGGTTAAACCTCGATCGCTTAGAGACTGCTGGTGGAGGCCCACCAGCGAGAGATGATGTACCACGCTTAATTGCGGGTCATCCGCCCTGATGCCACCCACTCCGACAAGGGCTCTCCCCAAGGGCGCCACCCATCCACAGCAAAGGCCACCTGGCAGGATAGCCTTTGCCGGGAGTCCCGATGCCCCAGAGGGATAGGCATCTACTCCTCGGCTTACGTTGGGAGGTAGCAGCTCAGGCATCAGCAGTGCGATCCCTGTGTAGTCAGGGGACTACAACCTAGAGGGTACATGACGACCGCACGGCAACGGGGTGGCTACCGTGCTGTATTTTGGGTGCCATGGGTAGTCCATAGTGATCGTTGGTGCATATGGTGACGCACTATGGGCGTAACTTACGTAATCCATCAGGTGTGTAAGCCCAAAATGAGGGACGGAGGGTGCAGTTACGACGCCAAAACGAAAAAGAGTGCCAAGCTCTTAGGGCACAGAGGACTGATGGTGCACCACGTAAAGTGTCCTTCGCCAAAAGGCTCGTACTTTTGTTGAATTTGGAAAAATGGAGGTCAAACCCCAATGGAGACCATCACATTAAAGGCGGAAACAGTTGAGACTCATTTAGTCGCCTCTTACGACATGCAGGAATACCACGGGCCTATTCTTACCCCAGGACCCACAGGGGGTGTCTGTCCAGGGGAGTAATGCTTCAAGCCGACTGAGCTTCGCATCTGCACTGGGAGCCCAGTAGCAGTTTCTGATGCACCACTGCAGGTTTACTGCAACCTTTGGACCTTCACATTGACCATGAAACACAGAAATTGCATCGGGATTGAATACAACAGGCACCATGCCGTCATCTGTCCAGGGGAGTAACGCTTCAAGCCACCTGAGCTTCACATCTGCCCTGGGAGTGCAATAGCAGTTTCCGATACACCACTGCGGATTCACTGCAACCTTTGGACCTTCAAAATGACCATGAAACACAGAAATTGCTTCCGGATTGAATACAACAGACACCATGACGACTTCTGTCCAAGGGAGTGACATATCAAGCCATCCGTGATTCGCGTCTATCCTGCGAGTCCAGTAGCAGTTTCCGATGCACCACTACCAGTTTACTGCGGCCTTTGAACCTTAGCATTGACCATGAAACACAGAAATTGAATCGGGATTGAATACAACAGGCACCAGAACGACTTCTGTCCACGGGAGTAACGCTTCAAGCCGCCTGAGTTTCGCATCTCCCCTGGGAGTCCAGTAGCAGTTTCCGATCCACCACTTCCGGTTTACTGTCACCTTTGAAGCTTCGTATTGACCATGAAACAGAGAAGTAGCATCGGGATTGAATATAACAGGCACTATGCCGTCATCTGTCCAGGGAATAACACTGCAAGCCGTCTGAGCTTCGCATCTGACCTGGGAGTCCAGTAGAAGTTTCTGATGCACAACTTTTAGTTTACTGTCACCTTTGGAGCTTCGCATTGACCATAAAACACAGAAATTGCATCGGGATTGAAATCGATAGCCACCATGAAGACTACTGTCCAGGGGAGTAGCCCCCTGACATCGCGTCTTTCCTGGGAGTCCAGTAACACTTTGCGATGCAATACCACAGATTCACTGTAACATTTGGAGCTTCACATTGACCATGAAACACAGAAATTGCATCGGGATTGAATATAACAGGCACCATGACGACTTCTGTCCAGGGAGTAACACTGCAAGCCGTCTGAGCCTCGCGTCTATCCTGGGAGTCCAGTAGCGGTTTCCGATGCACCACTGCAGGTCTAGTGCAACCGTTGGACCTCCACATTGGCCATGAAACCCAGACACTGCAACGGGATTGTATACAACAGGCACCATGCAGACTTCTGTCCAGGGGAGTTACGCTTCAAGCCCCCTGAGATTTACGTCATCCTGGGAGTCCAGTAGCAGTTTCCGATGCACCACTTCAGGTTTACCGTAACCTTTGGACATTCACATCGATCATGAAACACAGAAATGGCATCGGGATTGAATACAACAGGCACCATGCCGACTTCTGTCCAGGGGAGTAACACTGCAATCCGTCTAAGATTCGCGTCTATCCTGGGAGTCCAGTAGCAGTTTCCGATGCACCACTGCAGGATTACTGCAACCTGTGGACCTTCACAGCGACCATGAAACACAGAAATTACATCGGGATTGAATACAACAGGCACCATGCCGACTTCTGTCCAGGGGAGTAACGCTCCAAACCGCCTGAGATTCGCATATGCCCTGGGAAACAACTGGTACATTCCGATGTACCACTGCAGGTTTACTGTAACCTTTGGACTTTCACATTGACCATGAAACTTAGAAATTGCATCCGGATTGAATACAACTGGCACCAAGCCGACTACTGTCCAGGGGAGTAACGCTTCAAGCCGCCTGAGGTTTGCGACTTTCCTGGGAGTGAAGTAGCAGTTTCCGATGCACCACAGCAGGTTCACTGTCACCTTTGACCTTCACATTCACCATGACACACAGAAATAGCATCGGGGTTGAATACAACAGACACCATGCCAACTTCGGTCCAAGGGTGTAACGCTTCAAGCCGCCTGAGCTTCGCATCTGCCCAAGGAGTCCAGTAGCAGTTTCCGATGCAACCTGCAGGTTTGCTGCAACCTTTGGACCTTCACAATGACCATTAAACACAGAAATTGCGTCGGGATTGAATATAAGAGGCACCATGCCGACTTCTGTCAAAGGCAGTAACGCTTCAAGACTCTTGAGATTCGCATCTGCCCTGGCAGTCCAGTAGCAGCTTCCGATGCACCACTGCAGGTTTACTGCAACATTTGGACCTTCACATTGACCATGAAACACAGAAATCGCATCGGGAATGAATACAACAATATGCCGACTTCTGTCCAGGGAAGTAACACTTCATGCCGTCTGAGTTTCGTGTCTTTCCTGGGTGTCCAGTAGCAGTTTCCGATGCATCACTGCAGGTTTACTGTAACCTTTGACCCTTCACAAAGACCATTAACACAGAAATTGTGTCGGGTTTGAATCCAAGAGGCCACACGCCGACTTCTGTCCAGGGGAATTACGCTACAGGCCGCCTGAGATTCTCGTCATTCCTGGCATTCCAGTAGCAATTTCCGATACACCACTGCAGGTATACTGGAACCTTTGGACTTCACATTGACTATGAAACACAGAAATTGCATCCGCATTGAATACAACAGGCATCATGATTACCTCTGTCCAGGGGAGTAACGCTTCAAGCCGCCTGAGCTACGCATCTGCCATGGGTGACCAGTAGCAGCTTCCATTGCACCACTGCAGGTTTACTGCAACAGTTGGACATAGACATTGAGCATGAAAACAGATATTGCATCGGCATTGAATACAACAGGCACCATGATTACCTCTGTCCAGGGGAGTAACGATTCAAGCTGCATGAGTTTCGCATCTGCCCTGGTAGTCCAGTAGCAGCTTCCTATGCACCTCTGATGGATTACTGCCAACTTTGGCGGTTCACATTGACCATGAAACACAGAAATTGCATCGGGATTGAATTCAACAGGCACCATGCCGAATTCTGTCCAGGGAAGTTATGCTTCAAGCCGCCTGAGCTTTGCGTCATTCCTTTGAATCCCGTAGCAGTTTCCGAAGCACCACGTGAGGTTTACCTTAGCCTTTGGACCTTCACATTGACCATGAAACACAGAAATTGCATCGGGATTGAATACAACAGGCACTGTAGGGAAGCAGCCTACTCACGCCGTATAAAATTCACATCAGTCTTTCCATTGTGTACCAGCCTAGTTCGCTGTAACTAGCGCTGACGTCATAAAAGTTGCGCAATGCTTTAAAAATCAAGTATATAACCTGAAACGTGTCTAGCATGTCAGGAGTAATACTAAGTCAATATGTGTTGAATATCAGTTCAATAATTTTAACCATTTACGAAATTTGGACGTTTTCTCTGTAAAAATCATTGGCGCAACAGAAAAGAGCTAGAAACTTAAAAATTTATATTCATATTCCTTTTTTATAATAATTTAGTAGAAACAGTATTCTGGATCTCGCAAATTAAAATTTTAGTTGAAATTCATGATTTTCTGGTTTTTGTCTTAAAAATTAAGGAAGCAAGATAGATTAAGTAGGCGAATAAATAAAGCTAGGATGTTTAAATTTAAGTAGAAGGGAGATCCGCTATAATCATTAAGATGTGAAAAGCTTCAACTGAATAGCTATAAAACTATAGCGATAGCGTATCTCCAAAGGCTAAGTTCAGAGCTTGTCTACTGCGTGTAGTGTAATTAAATTAATTCTCTCGACCAAAATATTTGACTTAGCCACGTCAGACTTTTATTATGATTACTTACCTGTATGCTGATTGCACATTTAAATTGAGAGCTTCATCGGCCATCAGCAATGGAAGCAATGATTTATTCAATAACTTGAAGTGGTGCATTACTAGCCCAGCGGCTAGTCGGGAGGGCGGATTTTATCAGGCGTCTCCTTAGCCGTCCGCACCGCGGCTTTATATATAAGAACGCTGCACAAGAAAGAAAGGCCCCAGTTCTCTCCAAACACTGATTAGCGCACCACCTGTGCCGGGAGTCGCGTCGCGTCGGTATCATTGCTATTAACAGCCTCGGATGCAGTAATAAGACACTCAGGATACGCGTAACCATGAAATAGTTTTCGAGTAAAGTGTTAATTCTGGTATGACTTTAATCATCTATCTTAAGTTTGCGTATGTCGTATTTTCACGTGCCGCCGCAGGACAGACATTCTATCATTATTTAGCGTGGCGTTTGATGAACATTATCATCAAATTATGGCGAGCATTCACTTAAACATTTAATTTTAACAGTTATAGTTGCATCAGTGCATTAGGCTCTGAACTGCTCTGGTAGTAGGATTGTGTGGATTCTTTTTTGGTCTGTGACTATCAGAATATAGTGAACATTTTAGAGAAAATGGTTTTTTTATTATGAATCCCACACAATCTCCTAATTCCTCAGAGCTATAAGCTGTAGCTATAAATGTATTTCTCAGGAGAAGTGGGCTCTAGGAATTCTAATTACAGGCTTCACGTTTTGCTAATCAGTTTCTGGTTGCCAATATTGTAGTTAGAGAGCCAGTGTTGAGAACGGCAAACAACAGCAATAAATAAATTCAGGAATATTTATATAACAATTATAATTCCACCCGCCACCCCACATATGGTGCATCGGCTTGCATATGCATCTTTTCTACATTACATTCTACATTTTTATAACAATAATTCCACCCGCCGCCTCACATATGGTGCATCGGCCAGGAAAGAAACTGAGTAAAAGTGAAAGTCATTTTTAAATATTCGGATTCGGGAGTGAAATGCGACACGTAACTGAGTAATAGAACAGTGATCGTGTTACGTGTGCATGTGGACGACGCAATTGGATTAACAACGCATCTGGATTGATGGAGCTGGCACTGAGTCTAGCGGCGCTGCCGGCATCACGAGAAGCCAGTTTTGCCTCACTGCAGTCGTCCGCCGGAGAAACCAGAGCCGCGCCTGCAGTTGTGGGCCACACAGCAGCCATCAAAGTGCCGTCTGCAGTTCAACGCCCGGCATCGCATGAGTAATCCTGGTACGCCGCGCCGGCAACGCCATATGTCGTGCAGAAGGAACTAAGTTAAGTGAAAAGCTGTTAAAAATTTTACTAACCTGCACTAAAAGACTGTCGGCGATGGAACTGCCAGAGGAAACTGAGGTTAAACTTAAATCAGAACGTATGTCTGTTGAGGGAACTGTAAATCCAGACAACGGTTCAAGTGTAAATATGCATGATAATAGTAATGTTAAAGTGAAATATGAAGTATTGTCTCCTGACAGTAGTGTGAAAAGGGGCAATGATTCAATAATAGAGACCCCTGTAGTAAAGCAGAAAATTGAAATTGTTAATTTATTGGATGATAGTTGATCTGATGAGTTAAAAACGAAACAGTCATCAGAGGTGGTAGAGTTTAAAAAGAATAAGTTAGATATGACTGATCGATCAGAAGTTTCATTTAGTTTTGATGATTCTGGTGTTGGAGCTAGTTTTTCGTCGCCTGAGTGTGATAAAAAACCAGCTAGTGAGCAACCCAAAGATACTGGGGCTATTGATTTAAATGTTATATTACAAGCAATAGCTGCCAGTAATGCAAAATTGTCAGCCAGTAATTCTGAATTAAAGTATGAGATTGTGGCCAGCCAAACTAATTTTAATAAACGGTTTGAGGCAATGGATAATAAATTAGAATCCAATAAAGCTGAATTAAAGTCTGAAATAACTGAGGTCAAAAGCAGTAATGCTGAATTAAAGTATGAGATTGTGGCCAGCCAAACTAATTTTAATAAACGATTGGAGGTAATGGACAATACCTTCAAGGCTGGTTGCAATAAGTTGAAAGAGGATCTGGATAGTTTGAATTATAAAATTGATTACAATCATGAGGATATTAAGAAAAAGGTTGCTCAACAATTTTCTGAAATGTATAAAACAGTAAAATCCGAAGTTGCTGAGGTTCGCAGAGACTTCCAAATGGAAGATGCGAAGCTGGAGCACAAGTTAACAGAAAAGATCGAGGCGGAATCTGAACTGTGCTCAGATAGGATTAAATATGTTAATATAAAAGTAATCATATGTCAAGCAGAAGTAGACGCAATCAAAACTGATACTACTCATATTGTGCAAAGAGTAGATAATGTTGAAATGAGAGTAGAAAATATTTTTACTAACATTGCTAACATTGAGAGTAAAGTACTTTCAGTAACTTCTGGTAATGGTAGTATACAACAAGTTGTAGCTGCAAACGCCGCTTTTATCGGGTGTCGGCAGTTCTTGCGGTTCGATCTAGATAAAGATATCCACCCGCTAGATTTCTGGAACGGTTTTGAAGATGTGATTCCACCAACTTGGTCTGAACGAGAGAAAATCTCATTTTTTAGAAGCCATTTAGCGGGTGACGCCATGCGTTGGTCAGCTGATGTTATGTTGAAGTGTAAAACATTAGCGGAATTTAAAACAGCTTTCATTAATGAGTACTGGTCTAGTAATAAGCAAAATGAATTGTTGAGAGAATTTTGGAGTGGAAAACGCTTCAATGTAGGCAAGGAATCTATTAAAGATTTTGCCAGGTCATGGATCTCACGTTTGTCACATTTGGCCGAAAAGCTAAAACCTGAAATGATAATACTAGGTCTTGAAGCCAAAGTGTCATGGTATTGGCAAACTAGAATTATATCTGCCCCTAGAGACAATCTTGATCGTTTCATTGACTATTTGGAACGTGTAGAGCGTGTTGCTGCCAATGAGGAGCAAGCACGTAATAACAGAAATGGTAATAACACTAGTAGTAATTTTAAGAACGAGCAGAATGGCAATGTAAACATCAGAACAGTAGGTGTTCGCCATCCTAAGAGAGGTAGGAATTGGAGAAATAATTATCAGAACCAACAATGGCATCCAAATGATAGTAATTTTGTTCCGAACAAAATTATGCAGGTAAACAACAGTGCGGAAAGCAATGCTGTGCCAGTTAACTATAATGGAAATAAATGAAACAGTAGTAGGCCGAGGCAAGAAAACTAGTTCCCGTCTATGGGGACACTGGCGCTCACCAGGCGGTTACTTTTCCTAAGCCAGTAATTACAGTAATTGGTAAGACAGATCAGAATACTCAGACTGAACATGTGGATGAGGGGTCGGTAGCATCTAAGGCTACAGCAGAAATATTAGATCACTCACGGTATTTGATAGATACCGTGTTAGAGACGCTTTCTAAGTGGGAAGAGGAAGAGAAGGCGCAGCAGTGTAACGGTAGGGAAGAGCTACAAAATACTGAATTGTCAGGCGAAGAAGCAGAAGAAAGTCATGCTTATATTTACGATGGGGATGACGTGCTCTTATTTCAAGTGCCTGTGCAGGATGTTGATACTGTACTAATTGATTTAGGACAGGAGGTAAGCGAGAATTTAGAGGATATACCTGTTGGGGGTCGATGAACCCAGTAGCTGTGACCAGTTGTCACTTGAGAAGGAACCCGACGATAATAGTGAAAGTGGACCAGCTGTAACTAGTGTTATGCCCGGTCTGGAGGCGCAGAATCGCTCAGACTACAGTAATTTGGGTCATGTTCAGCAAACTAAATGTAATGAAGTCGTGCTGTGTTTCAATTTAAAATTAATAGACCGACTGGAAAGGCAGCTGAAAATGTAATTCAGGAAACCCCTACACACTTTGACCTAAATGTAATGAAGACAGATGTCAATCACTTTAGTTGGAGACAAATCCAAAAGGAACTATTGGATGAGTTTGAGGAACCACCTGTACAAACTAGAATAAGCCACCCTATAATAATAGTGAATATGTTGGGTATCAATGTACGTTGTCTCTTAGACAGTGGAAGTGAGGTGAGTGCGATATCTCAGTCCTTCTTTGATGCATTACCTGGTAAAGACAAGCTTACCGTAATGAGGGTATCAGGACTAAGAATAATTGGCGCTACTGGCAAGGTGTCAAAAGCGGTAAAGCAAGAAGCTTTGCTGCCCTTTAACATTAATGGTAATTTAATTGATCATCCATGTATAATTGTAAACAATCTCAGTATTGAGGTTTTAATTGGCATAGATTTCTTGTCAAAATATCAGAGTGTTGTTGACTTTGAAAGAAGCCAGTTAAAAATGGTCTTGCCGATAACCGGAGTAATTACGGTACCTTTTATTGATAAACATGTAGTAACTAATGATGAAACTTGGGAGCTGCCTATACGAGTTCTGAAAAATAGGAGATATTGGGACGAAGGTGTTAATCTAAGTAAAAGTAAGCTAAACACTGAAGAAGAAGAAGCAATTATTTTGGACAAAATAGAAGCTAAATTGCAGGAAATCGATAAAATTTCAGCTAATCAGAAGGAAGAACTGAGACAGGTTTTAAAAAGGCATTATAAGGTATTTTCAAATCGACCTGGCGTGGTCAAAAGTTATGAATGTCAATTAAAGGTGAAACCTGGCAAAGTGTTTTTCAGGAAACCATACCAAATACATTTAGCTAGGAAGGAGGCGGTTCGAAAGGAGATACAGAGAATGCTAGAGTGGGGTGTGATTGAAAAAGCGGTCAGTGAGTACAATAATCCTCTTGTTGTTGTACCAAAAAGAGACGGGAGTGTCAGATTGGTCTTGGACGCGCAAAAGTTCCGGGGAGTAAAATTCTTAACTTCTATGGACATCACGTGTGGATATTGGAATTTGCCACTGGCGGAAAGTTCAAGGAATTTCACAGCTTTCTTGTACGAAGGAGTTTGTTATCAACACCGTGTGGTACCTTTCGGACTTAATATCTTTGTTTGTGCCTTCGTACGTGTGATGTGCCATGTTTTAGGACCAGCCTTAAGTAATAAAATAACAGTCTACGTAGATGATCTGTTAATAGCAACTCCTACCTGGGAAGAACACATAGTCTTATTAGAGGAAGTGTTAGAGGCTACTGAGAGAGGTGGCATGAAACTAAAGATTGAAAAGACAGAGTGCGTTAAAGAGGAAATAAGTTTCTTGGGATATATGATAAGTGGAAAAGGTATTCTACCTGACCCAGGCAAGCTAGCAGTCATTGAAAAATGTGAGGCTCCCAGAAACAAGAAGCAGTTGAGATCGATGTTCGGTCTGTTCGGCTTCTATAGGCGTTATGTTAGTGATCAGGCTTTTAATGCGCCCTGTCTTCACCTCTTGCTGAAAAAGAATACCCCTTGGGTTTGGACAGCAGAATGTCAACAGGCGTTTGAGGTGCTTAAACAATCTTTAATTAATAGTCCTATTTTACATCATCCTGATTTTGAAAAACCTTTCTGTATGTCTGTTGATGCTAGTGGCTATGGTATAGCTGTGGAGATATTCCAAGTAGAAATAGAGAACGAACAAGAAGTGCACAAGACTACAGCTTTCGCAAGTCGATCTTTACAGGCAGCAGAGAGAAATTATGGCATCTCAGAACTGGAAGCATTGGCAATCGTACTTGGGGTACAGAAATTTGAGCAGTATCTATTAGGTCACAAGATACTTGCTTATAGTGACCATAAGGCGTTGACCTTTTTAAAGACCTGTAAGTTGAGGAATGCTCGTTTGGTAAGATGGTCATTGTATCTCCAGCAGTTTGACCTTGACGTTAGATATATTCAAGGGAAAGATAATTTGGTAGCTGATGGGTTATCTAGAAGTGCGGAGCTCTGTAATGACGCAACAGACCTAAGTGAAGTACGAATGTTTGCGTTGCACGAAGTAAAGGAAGAAAGTGCATTAAAGAGGGTGATTAAGAACTTGAGACGTGAGCAGAATGCAGATGACCAGCTGAAATTAGTAAAGAGCTATTTGGGAGATGCGAACTTTCCTAAGGTTTCGCAATACTATTGTCTGCATAAAGGTATTCTGTTTAGGAGGAAAAAGGTAGGTGTTTCTGATTGGAAGCCGTGCTTTCCCTCACAACATGTAGACTTACTAATCGATTATGTACACCTGAGGTATGGGCACTACGGTGCAAAGAAGTGCATTGCAGAATTAAAAGAGAAAGTTGTGTTTGACAACATGTACCGCCTTGTTGCCAAGCGTCTAGCATCTTGTGTAGTGTGCCAGAAAGTCCGTGCTGCTAACACCAGAATACAAGGGGGTGTGCATTCAGTAGAGCCAACTGAAACGCTAGAATTACTGGCTTGTGATTTGTTTGGCCCTCTTCCTGCTTCGAGAGGTGGGTGCACCCATGTTTTTGTTGTTGTGGATGGATTTAGTAAATATGTTAAGCTATACCCAATTAAAAGAGCAAATGCAAAAACGTTGGTAGAAAAGTTGGAAAAAGATTTCTTCATGAACGTTGGCGTTCCGAAGAGTCTGCTGTCAGACAATGGGCCTCAATTTACTTCTGATAGGTTTAAAGAATGTCTGGATAAGGCCGGAGTGAAACATCTGAAAATATCTGCGTATTTCCCCCAAGGAAATATGAGTGAACGAATTGTGAGAGAATTGAATAGGCTTTGCAGGACTTATTGTGCTCGGAAACACTCAAGTTGGGCAGAGCACATGAAGCATTTTGAGAACGTAACTAACAACTTAAGGCATGATGCAACTGGTTTTGCGCCTTGCAAATTGATATTTGGCCAAGAACCGCACAATGTGATTGCAGATATGGTAGAATTCCCTATTCTATCGCAAATACCCGCAGACGAGAAGAAGTTAAAGGCTACGGCAAATATAAGAAAAAGAGCATTGGAAAGGAAGAAGCGTCATGACGCAAAAGCTGTACCCACCACTTTTGAAATAGGTCACTTAGTCCTTGTCAAAACCAAGGGAAAGTCAAAGAAAATAAATGCAGAAACAAAGAAATTCATGTTCGTATACCAAGGACCTTTCAGGATCATAGGAAAACCGCATGCCAATGCATATAGGCTAGAGTACCCCAAGAGTAAAAAGCTATTAGGTCTCAGGAACGTGGTCGACCTAAAGAAGTTCATAGGTAGTGAATGAATTCTGTAGGGAGGAGGTTGTTCTGTAACCTCTACACAGTGTGGCAGCTGTGCAGTCCCAGCTGTGCTAGATCTTCTTTCCTTTTCAGGTCTCACTCATTCTTCATCTTTCCTATCCACAAAAATTTCGGCTGTTACTCTCAAATACTAAAATCTTCCGGTATGACTATCAAGCCAACATTAAACTAATGAATTCTGTGGGGAGGAGGTTGTTCTGTAACCTCTACACAGTGTGGCAGCTGTGCAGTCCCAGCTGTGTGAGATCTTCTTTCCTTTTCAGGTCTCACTCATTCTTCATCTTTCCTATCCACCAAAGTTTCAACTCCTCCCTTGCAATACAAAAATTTTCCGTCATGGCTATGAAGCCATGAGTTCTGTAACCATTCTATCCACCGATTAGTGAAGAAAATACTTAATGTGACAAATCTAACAGTGACATAAACAACAAAGAAGTATGATGTAATTAAGATACAAAGGTATTTGAGTAACAAGTATGTATAGAACCCTGGAAATATTATAAATACAAAATTGTTGTTTTATTGGAAATAGTCCACCAACAGTAATTTAAAAAAGATATAGAAATTCGTGTACAAGCAGGATCTGAAGTGGCAGTGAAACCTATTGTATGCTGTAGAGCTAACTAATTAATAGTAAAAGAGATTGCTTAGTGTTATGAAAAATATGCAGAGAAGTTGTAAGAATGAACTCACCTTGTGTAGCAAGGAATGGCTGTGTAATGGAATTGAGTAGTGTTTGTGGTTGAGACGTGAAGGCCACGTCCCTGAAATATTTATATGGTTGGAGCTGGCCGTTATTTGGTGTAGTGTGTGACAGGACACACCTACACGTGTTGAGGTTATGAGTTGGAGGCGTGAATGCGACCATAGGTACCCTTATGTTAGATGAGACAGAGCAGCTCATGGTGTCCTATAGGTTTAAGGAATTTAGCATTATGCTCGTCCATAATTACTTAATGCGCTTTAGTAGTAGGTCGAGAGAGACTACCTGTGGTTTCAGCGTCCGATCGAGTGGAAATGGATTGCCACGTGAGCAAACTGATCAGCTGCAATACACTATAGATATGAAATAAATGTGCTATCCTATGCGTTAAATGTTAATAAGAGTGAGTGTTAAATAAGTACATACACTAGCAACATAATTGAGGAACATAATGGCAGACGTGAAACATTATTTATAGCTCAGCATAAATACACTTCGATGAAGTAAGTACATAATTGCAGATGTAGAACTGACACAGCAGCAGAGGACCTATAAGTGGATTTAGTAGTCAACTAAACGTAGTGTGTTTTGAACACTCAGAACTGTACTATTACCACAAGTTACTCACATGTACAAAGAAGCTGAGAAGACAACTACTAATCAATTATACTCATACTATCTCTAAGAATTAGGTAATCGAAGATGAGTCAGCTAAGTAAATAAAATACAAATGTATCACGAATGTACCGAGCATTGGTTCAGTGTTCCGGCCCAGAAATAATAAATTGAAATTAAATAGGATTTATGATTGTATGCCTTGAGCATAAATTTTCTCTAGTACGTGACTTACGGCGTTTTGAGCCATTTGTTTATCGATTTTATGACAGTTAAGTAACCGCGAGAGTAAAATTGAAAAAGCTCTGTTAACTTTGTTCCAGTAACATATTGGAAGAGAAAATGTATATATCCCCATTTCATTGTGACTCACCCTTAGATATTAAGTGAACAGAGTCTGAGGCACTCTTTTTGTTTGTTCTACAGGAAAAACCAGATAATGGCAGCCTGGTAGCTGCGTGAAAGCGTGGAGTGACTTGGACACAACTCACAGTGACCCCTCCCCTTTCCCCATGTAATTTAGAGTATACGTGAACGACGCACACCATAGCAACTTCCCCTCCTCTACCCTTGTGAATGGAAATGTAGAACGCCAGCCAAAGCGGCTACAACCACGTGTGTAAATATGTAATTGTCATGATTTACGAAATTTTCTTTCAGGTTTAGAAAAGACTGCTAAGACATAATTATCTGTTTATGTATCATGAATAACTGTGTTATTTTCTTTGAATTTGTGTATGTAAAATGTATTTAATGTAATTAAGATTTTCATAATTTTACATGTTTTATGTGTTTGTCTGTCTAAGGCAATATGTATGCCAAAGTGTTTCATTGATTTTGCTTATAATTTTGAGTAATAATATTGCTTAAGAGGCAGTGAACATGCCAGCAATTTAAATGATTAAAGTAGGTAATAAGTTTTCTTTTAATATTTCTATACGTTTACATTTTGATTTTAAATTTTCATAGGGAGTTAAGCTGTACTCTTGCTTCCCATTTATTAATTAATTAATTTTCCATTTACAAAAAAAAAAAAAAAATAAGTAGAGGGTGATGTAGGGAAGCAGCCCACTCACGCCGTATAAACTTCACATCAGTCTTTCCATTGTGTGCCAGCCCAGTCCGCTGTAACTAGCTCTGACGTCATAAATGTTGCGCAATACTTTAAAAATCAAGTAAATAACCTGAAACGTGTCTCGCATGTCAGGAGTAATACTGAAACAATATGTGTTAAATATCAGTTCAATAATTTAAACCATTTTCGAAATTTGGACTTTTTTCTGTAAAAATCATTGGCGCAACAGAAAAGAGCTAGAAACTTAAAAATTTATATTTAGATTCCTTTTTCATAATAATTTAGTAGAAACAGTATTCTGGATCTCACAAATTAAAATTTTAGTTGAAATTCATGATTTTCTGGTTTTTGTCTTAAAAATTAAGGAAGCAAGATAGATTAAGCAGGCGAATAAATAAAGCTAGGATGTTTAAATTTAAGTAGAAGGGAGATCCGCTATAATCATTAAGATGTGAGAAGCTTCAACTGAATAACTATAAAACTATAGCGATAGCGTATCTCCAAGGGGTAAGTTCAGAGCTCGTCTACTGCGTGTAGTGTAATTAAATTAATTCTCTCGACCAAAATATTTGACTTAGCCACGTCAGACTTTTATTATGATTACTTACCTGTGTGCTGATTGCACATTTAAATTGAGAGCTTCATCGGCCATAAGCAAAGGAAGCAATGATTTATTCGATAACTTGAAGTGGTGCATTACTAGCCCAGCAGCTAGTCGGGAGAGCGGATTTTATCAGGTGTTCCCTTAGCCGTCCGCACCGCGGCTTTATATATAAGAACGCTGCGCAAGAAAGAAAGGCCCCAGTTCTCTCCAAACGCTGATTAGCGCACCACCTGTGCCGGGAGTCGCATCGCGTCGGTATCATTGCTATTAACAGCCTCGGATGCATAATAAGACACTCGGGATACGCGTAACCATGAAATAGTTTTCGAGTAAAGTGTTAATTCAGGGATGACTTTAATGATCTATCTTCAGTTTCTGTATGTCGTATTTTCATGTGCCGCCACGGGACAAACATTCTACATTATTTAGCGTGGTTTTTGATGAACATTACCATCAAATTATGGCGAGCATTCACTTAAACATTTTATTTGAACAGTTATAGTTGCTTCAGCGCATTAGACTCTGAACTGCTCTGGTAGTTGGATTGCGTGGATTCTATTTTGGTCTGTGAATATAGTAAACATTTTAGAGAAAATGGTTATTTTATTATGAATCCCAGACAATCCCCTAATTCCTCAGAGCTATAAGCTGTAGCTATAAATGTATTTATCAGGTGAAGTGGGCACTAGGAATTCTAATTACAGGCTTCACGTCTTGCTAATCACTTTCTGGTTGCCAATAGTGTAGTTAGAGAGCCAGTGTTGAGAACGGCAAACAACAGCAATAAATAAATCATAGTAACACATATATAACAATTATTCAACCCGCCGCCCCACGGCACCATGCCAACTTTTGTCCAGGGTAGTATCACTTCAAGCGCCTGAGATTCGCATCTGCCCTGGGAGACGAGTAGTAGCTTCCTATGCACCACTGCAGGTTTACAGCAACCTTTAGACATTCACATTGACCATGAAACACAGAAATTGCATCGGGATTGAATATAACAGGCACCATGGCGTCTTCTGTCCAAGAGAGTAACGCTTCAAGCCGCCAGAGTGTCGCATCTGCTCTGGGAGTCCAGTAGCAGTTTCCGATTTGCCACTGCAGGTTCACTGCAACCGTTGGACCTTCACATAGACCATAAACACAGAAATTGCATCGCGATTGAATACAACAGGCACCATGTCGATTTCTATCCAGGGGAGTAACACTTCAAGCCGCCTGAGCTTCTCATCTGCCATGGGAGTCCAGTAGCAGTTTCCGATACACCACTGCACTTGTACTGTAACCGTTGGAGCATCACATTGACCATGAAACACAGAATTTATACGGGTATTAAATACAACAGGCACCATGCCGACTTCTGTCCAGGGGAGTAACGCTTCAAGCCGCCTAAGTTTCGCATCTGCCCTGGGAGACCAGTAGCAGTTTCAGATGCACCACTGCAGGTTTACTGCAACCTTTGCCCGTTCGCATTGACCATGAAATACAGAAATTGCATCGTGATTGACTACAACAGGCACCATGCCAACTTCTGTCCAGGTGAGTTACGCTTCAAGCCGCCTGAGCTTTGCGTCACTCCTGGGAGTCCAGTAGCAGATACCGATGCATCATTGCAGGTTTACTCAACCTGTGGACCTTCACATTGACCCTGAAACACAGAAATCGCATCGGGATTGAATACAACAGGTTCCATGACGATTACTGTCCAGGAAAGTAACGCTTCTAGACGCCTGAGATTCGCATTTGCCCTGGGACACCAGTAACAGTTCCCGATGCACCACTGCAGGTGTACTGCAACATTTGGACCTTTACATTGACCATGTAACACAGAAATTGCAACGGGATTGAATACAACAGCCTCCATGCCGACTTCTGGTTGGTCGGTTGGTTGGGATTAAAGGGACCAGACTGCTACGGTCATCGGTCCCTTTTTCCAAATACTAAAAACACCCACACAGAGTAAAAGCGATTAACAGAATAGAGCACAGACGACACAGAACAAGAGAAACTGAGACAAAGACCAGACAAGACGAACTAAAAACACACAGAGCATGACGGTGGTTGGCCGACCATAGAAACAAAAAAAAGGAAAAGCCACCCACCAAGAACACATTAAGAACTCAGGTTAAAATCAGAGGCTAACAGCCAGAATCAACACTAAAAAACATAAACACTCAGATTAAACGATAAAAACCCCCTGCCCAAATAAAAAGCAAAACTAAGTCCACCATGGTTGGTTGGTTGGTTTGTGGGATTAAAGGGACCAGACTGCAACGGTCATCACTCCCTTTGTCCAAAAAATTAAAACCACCCAAAGAGAATAAAAACGAATAGCAGGAAAGACGTCAGACGACACGGGACAAGAAGTACGCCAACAGAGATCAGACAAAACAAATTAAAATCACACAGAGTGTGACGGTGGTTGGCCGACAATAGAGAAAAAAAAGGAAAAGCCAACCACCGAGAACACATTAAAAACTCAGTTTAAAATCGGAGCCCAAAAGCCAGAATCAACACTAAAATACAGAAGCACTCAGATTAAATGGTAAAAAGCCCCTGCCCAAATAAAACGTAAAACTAAACCAGCCAGGGTCATCAGTTAAAAGGGCAGGGAGCGTGTCAGGCAGTGCGAAAGTCTGCCTGAGCACAGCTAAAAGCGGACACTCCAAGAAAATATGGACCACAGATAAAATGGAGCCGCAGCGACATAGAGGTGGGTCCTCATGGCGCAATAAGTGGCCGTGGGTCATCCGTGTGTGCCCAATGCACAGTCGGCAGAGGACGACTGACTCCTTGCGAGAGATGCGCAAGGAGGAGTGCCACACAGACGTCGTCTCCTTGACGACACGGAGTTTGTTACGGGTGGTCAGACCGCGCCTTTCAGCGTCCCAGAGCGAGATAACTTTGGGGTGTAAGACCGCCCATAAATCAGTCTCCAGAAGGCCAATGTCTAGAGTGGGTTCACTGGTGGCCTGTTTGGCCAGGCGGTCAACACGTTCTTTGCCCGGGATACCGACATGACCGAGGGTCCACACAAAGACCCCAGAGCGGCCGCAACGGGCAAGAGTATGCAGGGACTCCTGGGTAGCCATCACCAGACGAGAACGAGGGAAACACTGGTCGAGAGCTCGTAAACCGCTCAGGGAATCGCTATAGATCACGAAGGACTCACCTGAGCAGGAGCGGATATACTCTAGGGCACGAAAGATGGCGACCAGCTCAGCAGTGTAAATGCTGCAGCCATTTGGCAAAGGAACGTTGTTCGGAATGGTCCCCGAGAGTTAGCGCATACCCAACACGACCAGCAACCATCGACCCGTCAGTGTAAACAATGCCAGAGCCCTGATACGTGGCCAGGATGGAATAAAAGCGGCGGCGGAAGGCCTCTGGAGGGACTGAGTCCTTCGGGCCCTGTGCCAAGTCGAGCCGAAGGCAAGGGCGAGGAACACACCATGGGGGTGTACGCAAAGTGGCCCGGAAATGAGGTGGAACAGTGAAAACCCTAGGCCCGGAGAGAAGCTCTTCGACGCGGACCGCGATCGTACAACCTGACCGGGGCCGACGTTCTGGCAGATGGACGACCGATTGCGGGAACAGGAGACGATAGTTTGGATGCCCGGGCAAGCTAAAAACATGGGCAGCATAAGCGGCCAGCAGACGTTCGCGCCGTAACCGCAGGGGAGTGACACCTGCCTCCACTAGTATGCTGTCCACAGGGCTGGTGCGGAAGGCAGCAGTGGCAAGTCGTATCCCACTGTGTAGTAGTGGGTCCAGCACTCGCAATGCAGATTGGGAAGCGGAGCCATAAGCCAGGCTCCCATAATCCAGACGGGACTGGATTAACGCCTGGTAGAGCCGTAACAGGGTAGATCGGTCGGTGCCCCAGCTGGTGTGGCTCAAGCATCTCAGAACATTTAGATGCCGCCAACACGCCTGCTTAAGCTGCCGAATATGAGGCAGCCAAGTCAGCCGGGCATCAAAAACTACACCCAAGAACCCGTTGGTCTCAACCACAGCAAGGAGTTCATCGGCAAGATAAAGCCGCGGGTCATGATGGCCTGTTCGGCGCCGGCAGAAATGCATAACGCGGGTCTTGGCAGCCGAAAACTGGAAACCATGTGCTACAGCCCAAGACTGCGCCCTGCAGATAGCGCCATGTAGCTGACGTTCAACAGCTGCAATGCCAGCAGAGCTGTAGTAATGGCAGAAGTCGTCAGCATACAGGGAAGCGGAGACAGAATTTCCCACCGCTGCAGCGAGCCCGTTTATTGTGATTAAAACAAGCAGACGCTTAAAACAGACCCCTGTGGCACACCGTTCTCCTGGACGTGGGAGGAACTATGGGAGGCCGTGACTTGCACGCGGAAGGTACGATTACGATACGACAGAAAATTGCGGATAAAGATCGGCAGAGCACCCCGAAGACCCCATCCATGAAGCGTAGAAAGGATGTGATGACGCCATGTCGAATCGTACGCCTTCCGCATGTCGAAAAAAACAGCGACCAGGTGCTGACGGCGGGCAAAGGCAGTACAGATGGCCGACTCCAGGCTCACCAGACTGTCGGTGGCGGAGCGGCCTTTACGGAAAGCACCCTGAGATGGAGCCAGAAGGCCCCAAGACTCCAGTACCCAATTCAAGCGCCGGCTCACCGTCCGTTCAAGCAACTTGCAAAGAACGTTGGTGAGGCTAATGGGACGGTAGCTGTCCACCTCCAAAGGGTTCTTGCCCGGTTTCAGAATGGGGATAACAGTACTTTCCCGCCATTGCGACGGAAACTCCCCCTCGACCCAAAGACGGTTGTAAAGGTCGAGGAGGCGTCGCTGGCATTCCACTGAAAGGTGTTTCAGCATCTGACAGTGGATGCCATCTGGCCCAGGAGCGGTATCAGGGCAAGCAGCTAAGGCACTGCGAAATTCCCACTCGCTAAATGGAGCATTGTAAGATTCTGGGTGGTGGGTGCGAAACGAAAGGCTCCGACATTCCATCCACTCTTTAATGGAGCGGAAGGCCAGTGGGTAATTGGAAGAAGCGGAACTAAGAGCAAAATGCTCTGCCAAGCTGTTGGCAATTTCGTCGGAGGCTGTACGAACTGCGCCATTCAGTGAAAGCTCAGGGGCGCTGACAGGTGTCCTATAGCCATAGAGGCGTCGGATCTTGGCCCAGACCTGCGATGCAGAGTCATGGAGGCCAATGGTGGACACACACCGCTCCCAGCACTCGTGCTTACTTTGGCAGATAAGGCAGCGGGCCCGCGCACGCAGCTGTTTGAAGTTGATGAACTGTTCAATGCAGGGATGTCGCTTGTGACGCTGTAGCGCCCGCCGGCGATCTTTAATTGCTGCAGCGATCTCAGGCGACCACCAAGGCACAGTACGCCGCCGAGGGGACCCAGAAGAACGGGGAATGGCAGATTCGGCGGCAATAACGATGCCGCTGGTGACCGATTGAACCACCGCATCAATGTCATCATTAGAGAGAGGCTCAATAGCGGCAGTGGAGGAGAACAAGTCCCAGTCAGCCTTATTCATAGCCCACCTGCTAGGGCGCCCAGAAGAGTGACGCTGTGGTAGTGACAGAAAGATTGGAAAGTGGTCACAACCACACAGGTCGTCATGCACGAGTGCTGGGAGCGGTGTGTGTCCACCATTGGCCTCCATGACTCTGCATCGCAGGTCTGGGCCAAGATCCGACGCCTCTATGGCTATAGGACAAATGGTAAGAGGCTAGGGCTACAGGTCGAAAGGTCAATGGCGGAGTATGTGCCATGCGCCACACTGAAGTGTGTGAAGGCACCATCGATTAAAATCGAGAGATCGAACTGCGACAATAAATGCTCAACGGTGGCGCCTCGACCTGTTGCCACGGACCCACCCCACAGAGGGTGATGGCCGCTGAAGTCGCCCAGTAGCAAGAAAGGTGGCGGCAATTGGGCTATCAGCGCAGCCAGGACATGCTGCGAGACATCACCATCCGGTGGAAGGTAAAGACTGCAGACGGTAACAGCCTGTGGCGTCCACACCCGAACAGCGACAGCCTCTAAAGGTGTTTGGAGAGGGACAGACTCGCTGTGCAGAGTGTGAAGGACATAGAGGCAGACACCACCAGACACCCTTTCATAAGCTGCCCAGTTCTTATAATAACCCCGATAGCCACGGAGGGCGGGGGTTCGCATTGCTGGAAACCAAGTTTCCTGAAGAGCAATGCAGAAGAAAGGGTGAAGGCTGATAAGTTGTCGGAGCTCAGCTAGATGGTGGAAAAAACCGCTGCAGTTCCACTGGAGGATGGTATTGTCCATGTCTGAGAAAGGCGTGACGGGACTTGGAAGGCAGATTGCGCCGCTGGGTCACCTGCTGCCTCCAATTGAGCACCGGTGCTAGTGCTATCCATGGCGTCTGAGGGACCGGCGAGATCGAGGTCCTCAGCGGACGCCAGAATCTCCACCTCGTCCTTAGATGCAGAGCTTGTAGGAAGCAGTGGGATGGGTGCCACCACAATGTCGTTAGCCTTGGGGACTTTCTTCTTCTGTTTCTCTCGCTGTGCCTTCGGTGGTTCAGGCTGGGAGGGCTTCACTGGGTCAGTCTCAGGGACAGACGACGACTGTGAGGCCCTTCGACCAGGGAGCGGTGGTTGTTTGAGCCACTTGCGGCTGTCTGCTTTTGTACTGGTCGGAACTTGCGAAGGGAGGTACCCAAGGGACCCCTTCCTGGCGAGAGGAGCCGAAGAAGACTTACACTTCTCTGGCTGGGAAGGGGGAACTGATGTCCCCGATGGTTGGAGGGTGTTGCTCCTGAAGGAGATGGAGCAGGAGCAACAGGGAGTTTAATGCCCCCCACCATCAAGGGGGCAGGTGTGGGCCTTTGACCATGAGAGCTGACTGGGGCTGATGGAACTGTAGCAGGAGTGACAGTTGCGGCATAAGAAGATGTCATACGCACTGGATGAAGCCGATCATATTTCTGCTTCGCCTCAGTGTACGTCAGACGGTCGAGGGTCTTGATTTCCACGATTTTCCGCTCCTTCTGCAGAATCGGACAGTCCAGCGAGCAAGGCGGATGGTGCTCACCACAGTTCACACAGGTTGGAGGCGGGGCACTGGGATGATCAGGATGGGATGGTCGACCGCAATCGCGACATACGAGGTCGGAAGCACAGCATGAAGACATATGGCCGAACTTCCAACACTTTAAGCATCACATCGGGGGAGGGATATATGGCTTGACTTCACAATGGTACACCATCACCTTGACCTTCTCAGATAACGTGTCACCCTCGAAGGCCAAGATGAAGGCACCGGTGGCAACTTGACGATCCCTGGGATCCCGGTGGACGCGCCGGACGAAATGGACACCTCGTCGCTCCAAGTTGGTGCGCAGCTCGTCATCGGACTGTAAAAGGAGATCCCTGTGAAAGATAATGCCCTGGACCATATTCAGACTTTTATGGGGCGTGATAGTTACGGAGACATCCCCCAGCATAGCACAAGCGAGCAAGGCCCGCGGCTGGGCGGAGGATGCCTTTTTTATCAACACCGATCCGGACCGCATCTTGGACAAGCCCTCCACCTCCCCAAACTTGTCCTCTAAATGCTCTACAAAGAACTGAGGCTTCACGGATATAAAGGATTCCCCATCAGCTCTGGTACAGACAAGATACCTGGGCGAATACGTCTCACTTTCATTCATTGCCTTACGTTCCTCCCATGGTGTGGCGAGGGAGGGGAACGATTTGGGGTCACAAACATTACCTTTAAAACGCTTATAGACTGCTGGTGGCTGGCCACCAGCAAGAGAAGATGTGCCACGCTTCATTGCAGGTCATCTGCCCTGATGCCACCTACTCCGACCAAGGGCCCTCCCCACGGGCGCCACCCAGCCACAGCAAACGCCACCTGGCAGGACGGCCGTTGCCGGGAGTCCCGATACCCCAGGAGGATAGGCATCTACTCCTTGGCATACGTGGGTAGTTAACGGCGCAGGCATCAGTAGAGCGATCCCTGTGTTGTCAGGGGGCTACAACCAACAGGGTACATGGCGGCCCCACCACAACGGACTGGCTACCGTGCTGGATGTTAGGTGACATGTGGTCCATGGTCGCCGTCAGTGTAGAAAATGGCCCTGCACATTGCTTGGCAGAAAGTGCACGCAGGAGCGTATCCATGCCCAAGCGATGGAGAGCGGGCAGGACTGCAATGCAGCGACGAATAAGATGGCGAAAGTTCTCAACGCAAGATGGACACAATGCACCAAGTAAGGCGCCCTTCCCCAGTCGGCTCGCTCTTCGGAAAAATTTTGAGATATGGAGCTCAGCCCGACAGGGGACCATCACATAAGGCCGAAACGTTTGGGACTCCTTTTAGTCGCCTCTTACGACAGGCAGGAATACCGCGGGCCTATTCTTACCCCCGAACCCGCAGGGGGGTGCCGACTTCTGTCCAGGTCAGTTACACTTCTAGCTGCCTGACCTTTACGTCTTTCCTGGGAGTCCTGTAGCTGTTTCTGATGCACCACTGCAGGTTTAGTGCAACCGTTGGGCATTCCCATTGACCATGAAACACACAAATTGCATCGGGATTGAATACAA
The DNA here is from genome assembly GCF_021461385.2 of Schistocerca piceifrons. Classification (NCBI taxonomy): domain Eukaryota; kingdom Metazoa; phylum Arthropoda; class Insecta; order Orthoptera; family Acrididae; genus Schistocerca; species Schistocerca piceifrons. The sequence continues at coordinate 586,129,191 of NC_060143.1, forward strand.
CAGCCTCCATGCCGACCTCTGTCCAGGTCAGTTACGCTTCAAGCTGCCTGACTTTACGTCTTTCCTGGGAGTCCTGTAGCTGTTTCCGATGCATCACTGCAGGTTTAGTGCAACCGTTGGACATTCCCATTGACCATGAAACACAGAAATTGCATCGGGATTGAATACAACAGGCACAATGCCGACATCTGTCCAGGGGAGTTACGCTTCAAGCCGCTAGAGGTTCGCGTCTATCCTGGGAGTCCAGTAGCAGTTTCCGATGCACCACAGCAGGTTTACTGTAACCTTTGAACCTTCACATTGACCATGAAACACAGAAATTGCATCGGGATTGAATACAACAGGCACCATGCGACTTATGTATAGGGGAATAACGCCACGGGCCGTCTGAATTTCACGTCTACCGTGGGAGTCCAGTAGCAGTTTCCGATGTACCACTGCAGGTTTACTGCAACCTTTATACCTTCACATTGACCATGAAACACAGAAATTGCAACGGGATTGAATACAACATTCGCCATGCCGACTTACGTCCAGGGGAGTAACGCTTCCAGCCGTCCGAAATTCGCATCTGCCTGGGAGTCCAGTAGCAGTTTCCGATGCACCACTGCAGGTTTACTGCATTCTTTGGATCTTCAAATTGACCATGAAACACAGAAATTGCATCGGGATTGAATACAACAGGCACCATGCCGAATTCTTTCGTGGGGAGTAACACTTCAAGCCGTCTGAATTTCGCGTCTATCCTAGGAGTTTTTAGGAACCATTTGCACTCGAGCACAGACGATATTTAATTTACTTATCTTGGATAATATATATCGATTTTTAAGACAAGAGAAAGCAAAATAAAGGAATTAACACCGCTCTCTTGTCACAGCCAGTAGGCATCTTGCCATCTTGACTCTTATGTCATTCGTTGTCCTAGTAGGGCGTAATATTTTGTGCGGCTCCACAGTTAGCCATATTTATATATATTTGCAGAAAAGAGGCGCAGAATTAATAAGTCTCTCTCATTTGTGAAATATCTGCAATTATTTACCTATAACTTTACGTACGTGTCATTCATATAGTAATGTATATGTTGTAAAGAATATATGTTTTATTTAATCGTATGCTTTTCTCTGTTTTAGTAGTTTTAGTCTTCTTATTGGTCAGATATCAGACTTTGTCTACAAAAAATATGTATAATGAGCCCTGGCTACGTTCCGTACATCATCGGACGTGCGAAGCTCGATAAATTCACGGCGTAAAATTTTAATCTCTGAGTTACTCATCTAACCAAAACAAACAATAATTATTATTATTACAAATTAGTTTTTATTATATATCATTTTATTTTTATTTGTTAAACTGGCGACCATGTGCCAGGACCCATTATTGTATTTGTACTACAACTAATTGTTCTCTTTCATGTACATTCTGACCGGCAACAACCTACGTGACGAGAATATTGAAGTAAACGAATAAAATCTGGAGACAATTTGGACTGGAAACGCAATCTTCGCATCAAAACGATATGTACGGTAAGACGCATCACTCGCGCATCCACAATTGATTCCAAGCACATTTTTCATTCAAAATATTTTTCTCAGCGTTAAATTCATTATTCGGGTCCACAGAAGCGTCCGATCCAACGCGTCGGCTTTGACCCGTGACGTAAGGGTGTTGTCGTGTGTGACGTCATGACGGCGCGGAGTTTGGTTTGAGTGTGGCTGTCTCCAGTTCTGTTTTATCTTACTTTATTTACTTTTCTGATCTGTTCGTTCTATCTCGTGAGACTTTTTTTAAAATTTAAAAACACTTATTACTTATTTTAATTATCTGTTTCCTCGAATTTCTGTTTTAGTTTATTATATTTATCTTTCTGATCTGTTCGTTCTATCCCGTGAGATTTTTTTTTAAAAAAAGACAAAAAATACTAATCAATTACTGAAGCATCTTTATCTTCTATGGGTTGCAGGGGTTACGACCCCTGAGGAGGTGGGTGGGTATTCATGCATGGCTGTCTTCACTTACACGTTGTAGCTACGCAAGGCGTCTAAATTTGTTTATATTTAGTTTGCCCCCCACCCAAAACACCCCATTTCCCGCGCTTGTCCCGTTAGTGTCATTAGGCTTCTTGTGGAAAGTGTGTGTGTTTGTTTTTGTTTCCGCCATATTTGTGACGTCATGGGTCGAAGCAGACGGGTGGGATCGGACGCTTCCGTATTTCCCTAAATATAAACAAATTTAGACACCCTCCCACACACAAAACTACACAAAATAACGAAAAACACCGACATCACAAAACTCCCCGAATAGCACTAAACACGATATCATCTGGAATCGGACACTTCCCTTGATCTATATAGCTCAACAGCAGCTTCCGATCCCATAAATTAGAATCAAACACTTCCCTTGTCTTATATAGCTCAAAAACATCCCCAGATACCAATACCAACATACACAGCCACACCTTGGGATCGAACACTTCCCTTGAACTGCGCAGTGTTAATTTTATCCGTCATATCCATTCCTGAACAAAAACAACAGCCGATTAATTTTACTACAATTGCCGCATGACGTACGGCGAACAACACTAAATTAACCTTCACACAAAATCGTTAACTCACTCAAACGAATTCCACTACAAACACAGCCGACACTCAAACAATTCTTGATAATGGGCAAAAGCAAGCTGAGCCCATTACAACACACAAACGAAAACCCTGAACATACCACCAGGGAGCACAACAAACCACAACACGACGACATCTACAAACACACCACACGCACAAACCGCGCCGTCATGACGTCACACACGACTTCACCCTTACGTCACGGGTCAAAGCCGACGTTTGGGATCGGACGCTTCTGTCGACCCAGAAAACTTTATTAAAAGAAAAACACTGAACCTATAAAATAATTTTTTCTGTGCCTGACCCACATGTATTTGTAAATATCTAGTTTAATGCAATTGAAAATGCAAAATATGTGTATGTATTACCAAATAATGTAATGTCAATCTATAGGTGCATGTTTCACAGAAAATTTTTATATCTACGTAAATGTGTAATAGAACACTGTACACAATGTGAAGTGATATTTGTTATGTTTTGTGCTCTCTATTGTGAACCAACATTTTGTTTTGCAACGAACAGTGTATGAACAAGTTGTGTGTAAATTTTTAAAAAACGGTTCCCTGCGCTCATGATGGGACACTATAGGTGGCGTGAGTCGCAAAACCACGGCGCACTTTTCGACGAAACGACGACACAATGTCCAGGAAACGACATACGCCTTTCGGAAGACGAAATATGGAGGTTATTGAGTAGATGTAACACGGGCTGGTCAGTATAAAACCACTGACACCATGTGTTCCTACCAAGACGAAACCACATTTTAACTAAGTCTTCCAAAGCACGCTTCATTGCAGGATTGTCGATCTCCAACTTATTTCATCAAGAACTTTCGTCTCAATGTAAACAAAACATATGACGATATTTATTTTGAAGTGCAAAGACTTTAGCACAGTATAAACCTTTTGTAACAGGTGACTTCCTAAAGAGAATACATTCATATATCTCTGAATATGCACAAAAAACATTAATTAATTTTATTTATTGAATGAACATGTGTAATAATATTTTGAAGCGAAAGAGAACAATGGACTTTATACCCAACAATTTTTTACAAAGTGACTAAACACAAGTGAATACGAACTGTGATATGAATGGTACTATAACTCAACATATATACGTGTTATTCATATCGCTACTGCAGAAATAGCTGCGTGCTAGTTCACTGGAATCTGAGACTGCAGCTCTCGGGCTCGATTCTGCATAAAATCAAATATTTTTCTTTTTTTCTTTTCACCTTCATTTAACTTGTACGGAAATATTATTTATGTATTTGTATAGATTTATGATATTTTATGTATGTTGTACCTGTGAACTACGATACGTAATAACTTATGATTCATGACATGACAATACGACAGCAAATTGCTCAGCTGCAGGTGGTACACCTTTGCCTTCGCAATTTGGGGGGCAGTTTAAGGAACCATTTGCACTCGAGCACAGACGAGATTTAATTTACTTAACTTAGACAATATATATCGATTTTTTAAGACAAGAGAAAGCAAAATAAAGGAATTAACACCGCTCTCTAGTCACAGCCAGTAGGCATCTTGCCATCTTCACTCATATGTCATTCCTTGTCCTAGAAGAGAGTAATATTTTGTGCGGCTCCACAGTTAGCCATATTGATATTTATTTGCAGAAAAGAGGCGCAGAATTAAAAAGTCTCTCTCGTTTGTCAATTATCTGCAATTATTTACCTATAACTTTACGTACGTGTCATTCATATAGTAATGTGTATGTTGTAATTAATATATGTTTTATTTAATCGTATGCTTTTCTCTGTTTTAGTAGTTTTAGTCCTCTTATTGGTCAGATATCAGACTTTGTCTACAAAAACTATATATAATGAGCCCTGGCTACGTTCCGTACATCTTCTGACGTGCGAAGCTAGATAAATTCGCGGCGTAAATTTTAATCTCTCAATTACTCATCCAAACAAACAAACAATAATTATTATTTTTATTATTATTATATAACATTATTATTATATTATTTTATTTTATTTTTTATTAGTTAAAGAGTCCAGTAGCAGTTTCCGATGCACCCATTCAGGTTTACTGTAACCTTTAGAACTTCACATTGACCATGAAACACAGAACTTGCATCGGGATTGAATACAAAAATGCACCATGCCGACTTCTGTCCAGGGGAGTAACACTTCATGCCTTCTGAGATTCGCTTCCTTCCTGGAAGACCAGTATCAGTTTACGATGCACCACTATAAGTTTACTGCAACCTTTTGACTTTCACATTGAACATGAAACAGAGAAATTGCATCGGAGTTGAATACAACAGGCATCATGCCGACTTATGTCCAGGGGAGTAAAATTTCAAGTCGTCTGAGTTCCGCGTCCTTCCTGGGAGTCCAGTAGCAGTTTCCGATGCACCACTGCAGCTTTACTGCAACCTTAGGACCCTAACATTAACCTTGAAACACAGAAATTTCATCGGGATTGAATACAACAGGCACCATGCCGATTGCTGTCAGAGGCAATAACGCTTCAAGCCGCCTGAGATTCGCATCTGCAATGGGAGTCCAGTAGCAGTTGCCGATGCATCGCTGCAGGTTAACTATAACCTTTGGAGCATCATATTGACCATGAAACACAGAAATTATGTCGGGATTGAATACAACAAGCACCAAGCCGACTTCAGTCAAAGGCAATAACCCTTCAAGACGCCAGAGATTCGCATCTGCAATGGGAGTCCAGTAGCAGTTTCCGAAGCACCACTGCAAATTAACTGCAACCTTTTGACCTTCACACTGACTATGAAACACAGAAATTATACCGGGATTGAATACAACAGGCACCATACCGACTTTTGTCCAGGGGAGAAATGCTTCAAGCGGCCTGAGCTGCCCTGGTAGTCAGTAGCAGCTTCCGAACCACGACTGCAAATTTACTGCAACCTTTTGACCTTCACATTTACTATGAAACACAGAAATTGCTTCGGGATTGAATACAACAGGCACCATGCCGACATCTGTCAAAGGCAATGACGGTTCAAGACGCCAGAGATTCGCATCTCCAATGGGAGTCCACTAGCAGTTTGCGATGCACCACTGCAGGTTTACTGTAACCTTTGCACCCTCAAATTGACCATGAAACACAAAAATTGCATCGTGATTGTATACAACAGGCACCATGCCGACTTCTGTCAAAGGCAGTAACGCTTCAAGACGCCTGAGATTCGCATTTCCATTGGGAGTCCAGTAGCAGTTTTTGATGCACCCTGCAGGTTTACTGCAACCATTCGACATTCACATTGACTATGAAACAGA